>NW_027266201.1:0-84315 GCF_036785885.1 Coffea arabica
CTCCTGCTCAACAGGTTCACCAACATCCAAAATAGTAGCAAGCCCACTGACAAGGCCAGAAGAAGATATGATTTCCTCACGCGCTGATCTACTTGCAGCCAAGTTTATGACAACCGCAATGGATTTCTCTGTCCAAGAATGGTCACCCGAATTTGTGATAAGGGCTTGCAAACTGTCAATGACACCAGCTGATAGAAGGGGGGGAATATTGGCTTGGTGGCCAGAAAGATTATAAAGGGCATGGAGCGAATCAAGCCTACATTGTACATCAGGTTGATGCTGAAGAACCTGAATCAAGAAAGGGACAGCTTCACTGGATCCAATAATGGGCTTGGCCTCTTCAAGGCAGGACAGGTTAAGGTAAAGGGCTGTTGCAGCTCCAGCACATTTGCGATTAACGATCATCTTCCCCAGCAATTCAAGCACTTTTCCTTCCAGCATCAAGTCCTTGTTTCTGAAAAGCAGCATAGTGAAATTGAATAAGAACTTCCAGTGTATAATAATCTATTCTAATAATAATCCATTCTAATAATAAGCACCTATAAACTGCAATATAACCTCTATCCCGCGTCTCTCTAGTTGATAACAATGTCCAAAATTCAAGACATCAAGATTTACAAAGCAAGTACCTGTTATTATTCACAGCCAGATTGAAAAGAGCCATGGTTCCAACTTCCTGAGCTGTCTCATTCCTTGCTTGCAAGGCCGAGTCCAAAAACCGCAATAATGCTTCAACAAAACCATTTGCCCCCATGTATATTCTGGCTTCTTCATCATCCTTTAGCAAGTGCCTTATCTGTTCTACCACTTTGCACTGTTTTGTTATGTTGTCTTCTTTTTCTAAGATGACCAAAAAGTCTTTATACCTTTCGAATAAATTGACCCCACATTCATGCTCCTGTGGAGAAACATCTTCAACTTCATTTCCTTCAGCTTCCTCAATAACACCACTATCCTCCAAGGGTACCACCTTCACACCCTTGAACTTGAAGTACCCAACATTATCGGTTAATTTTGATTTTGCAGTATCACTGTCTGACAGAGCCAATCTCCAGTAGTTCAGATCAAGAGACTCGGGAGGGCCATCTGGAACAGGAACTCCATTCTGTTCACACCAACTAGCAACTAGACCCTTTACACAGTAATTTGGAGTCAATCCAAGATGACACAGCTGCTGCTGAGTTTTTGGCATGTCTTGTGCCCATCGCTGAACCACTTCTCTATGCAGATTCTTTCATACGTCTGTCCAGAAGCAATAATTACAGGATCATACATGAGTTGCAATGATATTGGGCACCTTAATTCTTCAGGAGGGACAGGAATCTGCCCAGATCTCCTGAAGTTTGGCTTGAAGTTAAAAGAGCTGAGTTTTGAGAGTTGTCTGTCAAAGGCATGGCCATTAATTCCAGGCCCACTACCATCCTCAAATGATCCTTGAACAGTTGGAGAACAAGGTGTAGAACCCTGTGAGTCATTATCATCCGAAAATTCATTTCTAAATAATTTTGAGTATTTTCTCATTAGATGCAAAAGATAAGCCACAATTGATTCCTTTCTTTTGTCTTCCTCAGCACGAGCTCTGTCTATAAGTTTCTTCAAAGCCCGTCTCTCTCTAAGTGCAGCTCTGGAAGATGTGATACCAAGTCTAGAAGCAGCCTGGTGAAAAGATTCAAGTTCACCAGTGTCGTTAGAGTTGTTGAATTTTCTACCTTGCTGGAGCAATGCAATTATCTCATCACCAACTTGTTTCTCCATCGAATCAAGTGAGAATTCAATCCCCATAAGATCAATCAAAATTTCTGAAATCTGAAATTAGAAAAAGGCTGGGTTGACATCGCTTCCTTCAAGAAGAACCAATGAAATACAAAAGGAGAATGCACACTACTAGGTTAAGAACTTAAATGAAAAGCAATAGAAGAGGAGGAGGAGATGACTGCAACATTTACGATGCATAAGGCAGATAGATTTACAGGATGAGGCTCAAAAGTCCAGAAGATATGGTAAAATTTGAACAAACCAATGTCCGAAATGCTCAAATCTCAAGTTGCCCCGAAAAAATAGCTAAAACATTATTTTTCAACCAGTTTAAAAGTAGCAAAACCACATACTTATCTTGATCCATAATCGTCTTTGCAATACACAAGCACTTCAAATGTCCATTAATGAAATATTAATGATGCTTAATTAATACATGCAAGACTGATTAGAGCATACATGTATTGGACCACATCAAAGACTAACAGTAGTGGCAGGATCAAGTTAGATCACTAAAAGAAAGAACCAATATAAACGTTACCTGTGAACCAATAGCTTGTGGAACAATATCTTCGACACGCCTCAGACCATCTTCAAGAGCGCATCTTGCCTTTTCGAACTTTAGAACAACAGAGTCACCAGTTATAGCCTGATCAAAAGAATGTGTAAGTGAATAAGTGGAGAAAGAAGAAATAAAATTCGACGGCTTTCAGTATGATAAAGTCCAAAATTCCAACTATGAGGAATAGCATGCAAGTCATTGTACTATCAGAAAAACAGCTGAGTCGCCACTGTTTTCACGCAATCAAATATTTCCTAGTAGCTGTCTATCCAAATAACAGGAAAGCGAGGAGATAAATCGTATCTTCTGGTTACCAAAATGACAACCAGAAAAAAACGAATAGTTCACTAAATGGCAAATGCAGGTTAGATTTTTTATGACGTTTAGTGTGAGGGGACGAATTGAGAACCAAAGTCAAGAAAAAAATAGCTTAGATAAACACCACATGTTAAACAAGATCACAGCCATACCAAGTAAAGTTTACTACACTCTGCACAGTGTTGAAGAATATTCTTCGTCTTCTCAAGGGCAATGTGCAATGCACACAATGCTTGAATGCCTGATGTACTTCTTGGCCTTGCTGCTTCCAAGTCAGGAAATATCCCCAATACTTTAGCATAAATTGCTGATAAACTCTTACACATCCCTCCATTGCAACTACAAAACCAACCACATTTTTTGTCTTTTTGTCAATTGCTTGCAACATTCATGATTTACAATAAACACCTTAGAAAGTTGTGATTGATATTACATAACACAACAAAAGAGTTAAACCATCAAAGATGCTGCAACAAATTGGATTCAATGCCCTCAAAAGTACCTCCAATTCATCAGGTGAACTATATTTTTTCCTTAACGTAATCAAACTAAATCCTGCTACCAAACATGGCCCAACTATTATTATTAACAAAAGTGTCATTTTTTTCAAAGAGAATCATCATACACCAAAATGGCTGAATTAAAAAGCATAAGGGTACCGTTAGACAAAACCTTTCATTAAGAACAAAATGCCAAATATCAAGTACTAAAGGAAAAAGAATCAAAACGAGTCAGACAAACATGTACATCAGAACCCTCCAAACATCCAATATATAGAACCATCCAACAACCTAAAGGCAGAATATACCAATTAGGCATACCTTTGGTTCCCCAATTAAGAGCAAAATTTCTTCAACTTCAGCAGTTTCCATGATTCACATTAACGGTGATTCAACTTTACCTCACCTGAAAAATTAGTACGTAACTAGAAATAATCAGAATCTATGAATAAGGTAATGCACCAATAACCATGGCAAGTTAACCTAATAAAAAGAGAAAATTTAAAACAATAATAAAGGTAAAAATCAACCCCAAACGGAAAATAGCAAAACTCAAATCCTCATCCAGATTGTGGAAACGAAGAGATGCTAAAAACAAAATCCTCGCTTCTTTAACTAAAAACCCATCACTTGAAAAAACAAATTCTGACATGTCAGAATACAAGTTAGTTCCTACATAATTGGGATTCGAATGAGATCAGAAAGGCATAATGAGGCAAACGATGCAATAGCTTTGGTTGGAGCAAAGTCGAAAAATTTTGTAGTTTTACTTATAAACTTCTTAAACCAAAAATATAGGAGCGGAAAAAATCTTAACCGATGTAGAATGAAAATATGCGTTCAAAACAACAGATGAAAACGAGTACAGCAGAGCCAGCCTAAAATCCAACCAAAGAGCAAATGTTTTTACCCAAATGATGTACAATCATGATCAAGCAGAACCAAAATACAAAAAGGTTTGCAATTAATCACGTACAATGATTGACGGAGGCTCGAGGAAATGAAGACTTGAGCAGAAATTAAGGGACCATGTGTTGTATTGGCCTTATCACAAGCAGAAACTTTAATTGCTTCCTTTGACCAGCTTTAGCTAATTTCACTAGTTCTCTCTCATATATTCAGGAGATATTCAAGAAACCATATAGGAAGAAAGAGAAAGGGCTGCTTTTCAGATTTAGACTCGAGGGCGAAAGAGATGATTATGATGGTGATGATGATGGAAATTGGAAAGCCAAAGGTAATGAGAGAGGGAGAAGGCTTTTGGTTAATTTTAGAAGAGTAGGGAAGAGAGGGGCCAGGGGAGTAAATAGGGAGGAATATTTGAAATTACTATTTAAATAGGGGTACAAAATAAAATAAATGATATCAAATCTGGGGACTATGAGTGAAGGTTAATTTTTTCAGTATTCTGTTATGGAAAGTACTCTTTCATCTTCTTTTTTTTTTTTTTTTGGATTTAAAAATGATTTTCGAGGGTTTTCTGTAGAAAAAAATAATAATTTTGGAGGGGCTCTCGGAATTTTGAAGGCCGATTTTGTCTCCCAAGTTCATCGGCCGACAGTTGCCGACCTCCTGGTTTGTCGGCTAGCAGATCTGGCTTAAATGTGATTGTAATTTGTCCATTTTGCCATCCTTCCTTCTCTTTCTAGTCACGGAGGTTACGCGACTTCTTTTTGAACGATTTTCACTTTCACCGGCACTTTATACCTTGAGTGACCACGGAATTTTTTTTTTTTTTCTTTCCCTTCCTTCATTGTATACACAGCAGTTTCAGGTGTTAGTTTTCACATACAATAATTATAACGGTGCCTATTCAAATGATAAATTAGATATAATTTAAGTGTTGCTAACAAATAATATTTTATATATTGACAATGCATACACTATCAGCGTTGGATAAATGACAATTATATAAAATTTAAATTTAAAATTTAACTTTTGTACGTATGCTATAAATCAAACGACATTAATGTATACACTATCAGTATATATAAAATTTACTCAAACAAATATTAATGAGTACTTGTCAGAAAAATCATAACTATGATAATATACAATGATAGTTTTACATCTCAATTGCTACTGCATTTCTAGTTGTTAACTTGCAAGTATAATCATTTTTCTCATTTGCCCTGTTCCGTGGAATAGTTGAGGATTGACATGCAAAATTAGAGCATTATCATAACCGTTTTGAATGCCAGAACGGTAATAAATGATTAATTAAACCTAAGCAAAAGAGAAACAGTAATCAAGTGCAATAACAAGAATCGGATGATGAATAAGCATCATTTATTTTTTATTAATTATTATTATTATGGTGGCTGCTTCAGCATTTTTAAAGTGATCAAGCACTTTGTGAAAGGATCTGATTTAAGTGGCAAGCTCAGTCGAAAAAAGAAACCAAAAAAAAAAAAAAAAAGCGAATTAGGACATGATGGTGCTTATTGATTGCCTAATAAAATCTGCAAGGTGCGCCATGAAATATAGCCTGACGTGTAAACCATCCCGATTAAACCCCAAGCTATACTTTAATAATAACCGTGGAATCCAATTTGGCCACATTTTATAGATAAACCCATGCAATAAACTATCTAACCTGCCTGCATGTTACGATGTTCTTGATTTAAATGTCAATTTCCCGTATTTGTACTTTCATCAAAAAGCATATTTTAATGTCATTTTGTGATGTTCATGATTTATCACCTTGGTAAGGAGTTCATTTATGAAATAGAGATTCTTTAACCAAATTAACTAAGGCTTTGTTTGGATTGCATTTTTCTGAATTTTTTTGGCAAAAAAAAATTACTATAATGATTTGAAATATGCGAGATAAAAAAAATAATTGAAAAATGTGTCTACGAAAACGTTACAAATTTTCTTTGAAAATCTAGAATCCAACACACGCCCTAAACAATCTATTGGATATAGATATAGAGGGTAAGAGGGCTTGCAATTGAATGTAAATATATTTACCGACAATTCAACACTAAATCATTTCCAATTGAGGTTATACTCCTAAGTAGCCTTTTTTATAATTTAACCTGCATATGCAACAAATTAAGACAATTGCATCTGTTAAATAGTAGCGGTAAATCATTAACAAATATGAGTCAACCAATGACTAACTGTACAATTTGTATCATAATTTGATTGCAGTATTTTTACTTAAAAATAATATATCAATACAGTTTTCACATTGACAGTTTGATTCGAGATGATTTCTTAGGAGCAGTGATTCGATCTTATTAGCGAAGAAGCCGAACATGTATTAGCACATGATTTTAATCTCACTTCTAAACTTTTAAATCCATGTACTTTCCTCTTTTTTTGTTTTATTTATCAATTCCATGAATGTGGACAAAAAAACAGTTTGACAAGGGTCTTGATGTAAAAGTCAAAAGGTTGAAACGTTTTAGAAACTGGATGTCATGAGTTCAAATTCCTCTTTTTTCCTCCTCTTGTTCTTGAATTCCACCTCCCCCTTGTGGGGACGGCGGGCCGGGGATAGGGAGGTGCGAAGACTAATGAAAAAGGAATGCAGAGAGGGATCACACGAACGATTAGGACGCTGGTGAGGGCTACGGATTGGGCAAAAAGGTAAATTCGTATTAATTTGATACTGTCGTCCCCCAACTCTGACCAGCGGATGTCGCCATAGATGAGTACGGCAAACGTGGATTTAAATTAGTATCAGATCAGTGCCAGTCCACGTGGGTGAAGTTTTCACCATCGATTTTCGCACAATTATTTTGCAGCGCAATTGAACCTGCCAAGTGCCACCCAAGTCACCCCAAAACAAGGGAAAATTAAAATTGCCAAAGCCAGATCCGTAATTAGCGGAAACGCTTGTGCTTATCCTATGATATGGAGTGAAATCGTGCTCCGGGTAGCCCACTTTGGATTAGGCCAGTAAATTAGGTCTAATGAGTCGGGACTTTTGTAAGCTCGAGGCCAACTCATTTAATTTGTGACACCTTCAAATTTCAGGTTACGAGTTTCGAGCTAATAAATGTAAAACTTATATTCAACTCTCATAATATTCGAGTTATGAATCTTATTTGAATTTAGTCTAAATTCACTTATCAATTAATTTTATTAATATAATTTCTATAACTATTAAGTTGTAAAACTAATTTAACATTCACATGAGTACAACATTAAAACTAAATATGAACGAGTAATGGTTCTTAAAAAGTATAAATCAATATTTTTTTCAACAATATTTATATTTATTTTGTTCGAAGTAAATAGAAAATAGTAATGAAATATGTGATCATAAGCCAATATATTTTCAACTATTGGAATTTTTTCATAGTCTTGTGACTTGAATACAAACATACCAACACAAAAAGAAATCAATTAATATTATGCTATGACAAAAATTTATTCAATGAATAAAAAATAATTACTCAATAAAAATATCATATAATTGGGTATAGAATTGATTAATTGTATATAATATAATACCAAAACATAAATATTATGTATATTACCTATATATATCAGTATAAAATCAAAATATAAATATTACCTATATTATATATATATATATATCTAGGTAGGGCCAGGCCTATATCGGGTTTGAATCTGATAAATCCCAAGCTCGGCTCATAGTTAATGAGAGCCTAGTTTTGAAGCCCAAACTCAGCCCAGCTCACTGATATTGCAGATTCATCGAGCTTTTTATCGAGTTGAACGGATTGGACTCGGACTAGTCCGACCCTATTGAAAATCATACTCTGGATTGCTAGTTTAAAAATAAAAAATGTGAAATTTTGAAGTTTTGGTAAATAAAAAATATTGTAGATATGAGTGAGGTTAAAAAGGTGATCACAAAATATGAATTTTTTGAAGTTTTGGTTAAAAGATATACTATAGATGTATGAAAGATAAAAAGATAATTAAAAAATGTGTTTATAAAAAGCATCAAACTGAGTAAATCTTATATACACTGACGGCATATACACTATCAAGGTTGGATATATGACACATACGCAAAATTTAAGTTTTAAATTTAAATTCGAATTATGTGTCAATGGTGAAAGTGTATACACTGTCAGATGATTAATCCTAAACTTTTTGCTTAAACAATAGCAATCCGAATATGGCTATTTTTCTTTCTATGGGTTATGTTTTCTTTGAAGCTCGGTAATTTTGGTTTGATATGCTTACTACCTTTTTTTTTCCTTCGTGTACAATATATCTTTTGCCTTTTTCGACATTCTCTTCTACAACTAAATTTTTGAAAGCCATGTTGGAAACTAGCGCTGAGAGGAGAATCATAATTTTAATTCCAACAGTTTGGTTCCTGAAGAAATAATTGATCCTTGTTGCTTTTTATTTTAAAGAAAAAGAAAAACAATTGGCAAAATATAGCCCCTAATTGTTCCACTTTCTATCCGAAGAAGAAGAAGAAAGAGATAATTGACAATTTTAGCAATCACCAATAACGAAGGTCACATATAGATATTAGTCAAAACAACAAGGTTAAAATTTATTTTTACCTGGGTCAGCAAAAATTTATGCAACTAGTTTTTTTTTTTTTTTTTATTTAAGGATTTTTCTCTAACGGATTGACACTCCTTAGTGTGCTTAAGTTACATTTAACCAATATCTTGAACACAACATTCACCCTCTTGCATTTTGACATTTTTTTCCGAATCAAATTTTTTACTTTTTTTAAAGAAAAATTGACACATGAAACTTCTCTTAAAAAGTGATTACTGGGCCTGCTAGCCAAACTCCCTTTTATTTTATTTTTTCAGCCTATTAGACTTCATTGTTTGAAATGGAAAGTGAATGTGATTTGTGTGCACATTTTAAGTATTTTATTTAATTATTGTGGCTAACATCCACGCGATTGCCATCATCGTTAGTAATTGGTCAAATTCTTTTAATTGTCTATTTTTCATATCAAAAGTAACAGCATTAAAGATTAGATTTGTTTACAATCAAATTTGAAAAATTACGTCATCGAAGAGTCTAAACTTTAGGTACCGAAACTGCAATTATTCCTTGCTTCAAATGATAAATGTTTGCCTTTTGACACCTAACTTAGGAATTGAAGGGTGGAACCGAGGATCCCTTTGTCCCATGCTACCAGGAAAAGGCAAAAAAGGATGTCGAATTGAACGCCTTCCGAGTGCTAATACACATTCCAAAAAAGAAGTGGATTAGCAAGTGATGGACTATCATTCCAAATTTATTCGTGCATTCATGAAGGGCAGTCAAATCGTGCCTGCTTTACGAATAGGATCGAGGTTCCGGCGAAGCTGCCGGAAACTGTTCGTAGAAGCTTGAGAGGGCAGATTGTACAGTTACAGGCTGAAGGGCATGCGACAAACTATTTTATTTATCCAAAACCCACATCCCACGAGAAAACATAAATCCGTAGGAAGTAAACCAAGAAAAAAAAAAGAAGGGATTTATTCCATTCAAAGCAAACACTTGAAAAGCCCAAATCGAGATTACAAAAGTGGCTTGAGTTTACCATACCATTCAGATTCAAAATAAAAGCATAGCCAATCAACAACTCACCTTGAACTTGAGCTCGAATTCTTGGTGCTCATTTGAATTGTTATTTTTAAAAGTTTTTATATAAAATGTACCAAAATAATTTAATTTGATGTATGTAAAATAAAAATATTTTTCCCTAGAAAAACTATCATAGTTTTTAGCTTTTTGCCTGCTCACTTCCTCAAAAATTGGGTGACAAAAACGCATAATGCAGCATAAATCATCAGTCCAAAAGTTGGTGGCCACCACCAAAGCATTAAAGTTTGATGGGGTGGGAGGCAAGCGCTCACCAAATCTTGCTTCCTACCAATTGCCACGTTAAAAGTAGCCTTGTTTAAAAAATTCAGGCCATTGCGTAATGCGTCCGTTTGATTCGGGTGGTAGTTCAATCCCCTCGAAATTATCCCTATGACTGATTAGATCCGTTCTCTCTCCTAATATAAGATAGATTAGGTTATATAACAATTATGTCTCTGAAAAAAAAAAGAGAAAAAAAAAGGGATGCATGCTGCAACATGTTGTGATGATAATTGTGCACATGCTTTGAAATAAAGATGAATGGACTATGAATTATTGGGTGGGGATGAGAGATGCGGTGCTAGCGCGATGCATGTAGCAACCCATGCGGGCGACGACCGACAGAGTGCGCCATGGTGGCTGCTCCGGGGAGCAAGAGGACAGCCACATATTATCAATCAATTAACATCGTCCATACATGAGGACACGATCTAGTTCTTCCAGTCTCTCAATATTGTCTCGATCGCGCTAGCTATTCTGAACAGGGAATTTTCAGTAAATTAGGTTGCGCGGTTCTTTCATGATTCTGATGTTAAATAAACCTTTTTTTTTAAAAAAAAAAAATTTTTGGTCTCTATCGATGAACAATTATTCGAACTCTGAACCAGGCTCAAATTTGTTCCTAATTTTATCCACCTTTGAAGAATAGATACAGTATTTAATACCACCATCTTTTAAGATTTACGGCTACATTATTAGTTCGTAAACCAGCCGAAATGGCCTGTCTAATCAATCATCATTCATTTATTCTCATCACGCATGCATAACATTTTTTCATTTTTGCGCTCAAATTGATTCGAGTTGGAGGCCCTTCTTGCCCGGGTAAATAACTTTTTTCGAACGGTTTGTATTTGGATATATATATATATATATATATATATATATATATATAATTAGTTAGGCTCATGATTTGTTGATTAATCATTTGATCCCTACCTAAGGAGACTGCTAGGGTTCTGTCTTCTCTGTCCTTTAGCAATATTCTTTCCTTCTTTTTTTTTTTTTTTTGTTTTCGTTTTTGCCCCAATTTGGCCATTAATGTACGGGAACATAATAAATTATTATTCTTTCTCTTGAACAAGGAGTCAATATTAATATGGGACGACAAACAAAAAGGGGTCAAAGTCAAACAACATGATTGCTTGTTGTATTAACTATTATGATTGATTGTGCTCAAATTTTCAAATGAACTGGGAACATTTGGATTGGAGTCCAACGGTTTCATTCATATATAGTACATTAGTATTCAGAAGATGGAAGTGGGATTAATTAATTAAGAGTTGTAATCGTACTACTACTTTTTTTTTTAAAATTTATTTATTTTCCCTTTTTTAATTAAGCATCTTACCTGCCTTTGCCGGTGGTGTACATATATATATATACACACACATGACTACATGAGTCAACCTTAGGCTCATAATTGAAGTCCAAGCAGTAGCAGCGGATTCCTTGTGTTGGTCCTACCACTGCCATGCATGCCATGTTACTGCAGCTACGTACTTTTCTAGTGATGAAGGAAGGAAAGGGTTCTCCTCTCCGCCACAACTTTTTTGCGTACGAGGTCGAGGGGTGAGATATTTTTTTGCCTTGCTGGTGCTGTTACTTGTGTGGGATGTGGAGCATAGGGTACTAACTCTTCGGATCCAGATCTGAGAGATAAGCGTTATGGTCATTAATTAATGAATGCCTGCTCATGATGATGAATCGATGATGCATAAATAAACATGGAGTTACTAAAACTGATTGAATTTGATTGATTACCTCTGCAGCTTAATTTGGTAATTAGGTCTGTCAATCGGGCCTAATGAGCCGTGCTTTGATGAGTTCAAGTTCAGTTCATTTAATTTGAAACATTTTCGGGTTTCGGGCTATGAGTTTCGGGTTCATAAATGTGAAGCTCATACTCAACTCACATAATATTTGGATTCTGAGCCTTAATCGGGTTTAGCCCAAACTCACTTATTACTCCTTACTTTTCTTAATATAATTATTATAACTATTAAGTATTTAGTAAAAAATATATTTGGATATATAATTATACATAATATCAAAATATAAATATTATATATATAGGTAATTAAAGGGCCGGGCCTATATCGAGTTTGAGCCTAATAAGGCCCAAGATCGGCTCACATTTAATTCGGGCCTAATTTTTAGGCTCAAACTCAACCCGACTCACTAAATGATCGGGCTCATCGGGCTTTTTATCGGGCCGAACTCGGGCTGGCCCAGCCCCATTGGCAGTCCTATTGGTAATGCCATTCCAATTCCAATTTAAGATCTCTCATACATACGAAAACCTCCTCTCACACTCTATATATATATATATATATATATATATATATATATATATATATATAGGGTTAATTACATTTACCTCCCCCGAGATTTGACCAAATAACGAATCGATCCCTGAGATTTGACCAAATAACAGATTCCCCCCTCACACTAACTTCTGTCACTTATAAGTAACGGAAATAGCCAAAAGTCTGAATAACCCTTATTAATTTCCATCAAACTTTTAAGACATAAAAATAGAAATATGTACTTACAATTTTACCCTTTAGGCAGGAAACAAGACAGATAGCGACTTTATCATTTCAACCCCTACAATCCCAACATCAGATTATCATACTGCACTCTCACTTTTCTTGAACTCTCTTTCCATGAAACCCTATGTTTCTATCGTTGCTTAATCCTTAAATCACTAAGATAAAACTCAAAAACTACAGTGCGTTGTCTACATATCAACATATTGTGGCTGGAGAAATTTTTCACAACAAAGGTTGTAGGTTCGGAAAGCTATTGGAGGCCTAAGCATGGTACTATCTTTAACTGATCATTTCTTGCATGGGTATTATATACTATTTGAACCAAAAAAATGAGTTCTGCATGCACGGATCTAATATTTATTTACATTAGATCCTTCTTAGTTTGATTTCTAGGACACAAATATGCTTCAAAATTAGGGGTTTTTGATTGTGATGCATCAATACAACATTGCCAGCATTTTTGGTTGCTACTGCATGTATAATAGTTATATGGGTGGTGAACGTAGTCATAAATAACAAGAAATCCAGATTTAATAATGTAAATCTGGAGTTTTTGTGAATTTTTTTAATATATCACTTTTTTCTACATTGGCAACATACATATGTAATTTTTAGTTGTTTGAACCACAATAAGGTTGTATTAGTCGTTTATCAAAATAGTTTTACAATTTAGAGTTTAATAGGAAATCTTTATTTATTTCCTGTTATGTCAGATTCCACGTTGATTCATATCTTCAAACTTAGTTGCATGCAAATCGGTTTTTTCTCATCATATTAATGCTATTTGTTAATGAAGCACATGATAAACTTTGTTGTTTTCGTGGTTTTAGGCTGGACTTGCAAGTGTCTACGACATTACTCTTCATTGTGAAAGCATGAAGTTCGAACTAAGGAATATTGATCCCGATCGCTATTCTTACATTGACTTGTTATCTGATGTTTGTGAGAATGTTTTGAATCGTATTTCTAGTCGACAAAATATCATGATTGCTTTATGTTGTGATATCCCTGGTACTGTGGAAACAATGAACATTGAAACTGATTCGGATGTGCTGGAAATGTTTGGTTTACATAGGAGGAATGGACGTATCAATGTTTATGTTAGGCAGGTTTGTGATGATGTTCAAGAGAACTTGAATGAAAATGCTGGTAATGGGAACAATATTGATGGAAATGGAAATATTATGGGGCTGAATTTTAATAATATTAGTGCCAATGTTAATAATGATAATGAAAACAACACGGGAATAGATGGTAACAATGTTGATATTGCTATGAACTTTGAAGTGGTGGGTGTTAACTTCCATGGGGCAGACAGTAGCAATACCAAAAGGGCTGGTAAGAAGAATTCAAAAGGTTGGGCAGAAGGAAATGCTAGACAAAATACTATAACTAGCAAAAGGTTGGGTAAAAGAAAGGAATTCGAAAATGTTTTGAATGGTGTTGATGCAGGGATCCAGGATGAAGTGGAAACTGATGATGAGCTATATGTTTATAGTGACAATGATGAGATGAGTGTTGACTTAGATGATGAACTATTTAGTACATTTGTACAAGAGGGATTGGAAAATGAGTTAGATTCTGGTGGAGACTTGTCTAATTATGAGTCCAATGATGAAGTTGAAGCTGAAAATGAGTCCGACAGTGACTTGGAGGATGATTTAATGGGTGCATGCCTAAATATTGCTGAGTTTTCCATGCCTGAGGGAGAGAAATTTAGGCTCTTAAAGGGAATGATATTTGCAAATGTTGATACTTTTAGAAGGGTGCTATATGAATATAAAATTCAGTGGGATTTTCCTCTAATTTTTGATAAAAATGAAAAGTCTAGAGTTACGGCGCATTGTGGCAATCAAGGTTGTGATTGGAGAGTACATGCTTCTCCAGCACCTGATAAGATGACATATATGGTAAAAACATGCACACCTGATCATACTTGTGTCATGAGTGAAAAAATTGTTGCTTCTGCCAAGTGGATTGCAAGAAAAATAATTGACCTATTGAGGGCAGATTCCACTGTTAAACCTGAGCTATTAAGGCATGAATTGGCTAAGTATGGTGTTTTTCCTACTGATATGCAGCTTTATAGAGCAAAGCAAAAGGCACAGGACATTATTGATGGTAGCCATGGTGATAGCTATAGCTTGCTGCCAAAGTATTGTGTCATGATTATGAATACAAATCCTGGTAGTATAGCTAAGATTCAATTTGAAATGACTTTGGGATCAGCTGTTCCTTCAGTTAAAAGAATGTTTGTGGGGTTAGATGCACTAAAGAAAGGATTTTTTGGTGGCTGCCTTCCTTTCATAGGATTTGATGGATGTCACTTGAAAGGGCCGTATGGAGGGGTTTTACTTTCTGCAATTGGTCTAGATGGAAATAATGGATTGTATCCTATTGCTTATGCCATTGTTGAGAGTGAGAATGAAGAAAGCTGGATGTTTTTCTTTGAATGGTTAGCTGCAATGCTTGATGACTTTCCAAGGGATAGGCCTTGGACTTTCATGACTGATAGGCAAAAGGTAAGATCTTAACAACTCATTCAATTAATCAATCACTGATTTTGGGATTTTAACACATGTATTTTTTGACGTTTGTAGGGACTGATTGAAGCCATTAACTCTAAGGTACCATGGGCAGTGAACAGAAAGTGTTGCAGGCATATATATAGCAATTTTAGAGGCCGTTTTCCAGGAGTTATGCTTAGGCAATTATTTTGGCAAGCTTCCAGGGCTTACACTGAAGTAAACTTTAAGGAGGCTATGGCCAAAATTAAGGATTTAAAACCTGCAGCCCACGAGTGGCTGGAGAAAATTCCTTATCACCTGTGGTCTAGGCATGCTTTCCCCACAGATTTGAAGAATGATCACATCACAAACAACATTGCTGAATCTTTCAATCATTGGATAGGAGATCTAAGGGGTAAGAATGTGTTAACATTGCTGGACAATATTCGATCTAAGTTGATGAGTAGGCTGCTAAAAAGATTTGAAAAAGGCTGTCTTTATAAGAATAATGTGGTTTCAAATGTGAAAAACAGACTTAATGTACTTGCTAATGAATGTAGAAAGTGCACTATACTGCTTGCAAGTGGTAACGAATTCCAAGTGAAGGATTGTAATGTTTCTTACATTGTGAACATCAATGAGAGAACATGTGATTGCAAGGTATGGAACTTGTCTGGAATACCATGCAAGCATGCAACAGCTGTTCTTATTAACAAGAGAGCAGATTTGGAAAATTATTGTGATTTTAGCAAGACAAAAGAATTTTACATCAGAGCATACAATGAAGTCATTCATCCAATCTCAGATGTAAAGTTTTGGCCACCTATTGAAGTGAATCCATCAAAAGTACTACCACCAGTACTTAGAAGAAAAGCTGGCAGGCCAAGAAAGGCCCGGAGAAGGGAGCAAGGAGAAGCACCAGCTGTAGGCCAAGGAAAAAGATCATCCACGCTGAAGTGTAGTTTGTGTCAACAATTTGGGCACAATAAAAGAGCTTGTGAAGGTGGTCCAAAGAGGGATAGAAAAGGCAATTTCAAGAGAAGAAAGGTGGAGTGCACTATTCAAACTCTTACATTCTTACGTACCATGGACTGTAATCTTAAGCATTTTCTAACCTTGTTTTCATTCTTACTGAAGTTACTTGGTCAGACCAGTGGAATGGAACCTCGTGTATCTACTGGAACTAGCAGACCAACATCTACTTATTGTCCCACACAAGAATCAGTTACTCTACCTGCTGGAAGTACACAACCTCCCATTGAAGTCTCTCAGGTGACTTCTAATGTCATGTACTCAAATTCTCATATTTGTAGATTTTGCTAACTATAAACATGCATGAAATTGTAGGGAGAAAGCAATACTAGACATGTTGCTTTATCTCAAACACCTGAAGAAATGTTTGGGAGTTCAAGAGCTTCAAATCTACTGGGCAAAAATCTTGCTGCTATGGTCATTGGAAGAAGATCAGTTGCTGGCAACAACAATGGAGGGTCAATATCAGGATCTATTCCTACTTCAGCACAACCAGGGCCTACATCAACATTGCCAGCAACTTCTGAAAAAAATTCTCAATCTAAATATGCAATGTTCTAGCCTTCAGGCTTTGTTTATATATGCTTTTTGTTGACATGGTTGCAAATGAAGATAATTAGGATTCTCAGTCTATTGTGCTTGTACTTATTAGACTTTATGGCCATGTTATGGTCTTGTTGTTCTGTTGACGGTTCATAGCACATATGTGGTGCTGATACTGATAAAACTCTGTGACCAGTGTATGGTCTTTTTGTTCTTTTGATGATTCATAGCACAATGGAACTAAGTTTTGCTTGTTTCTCTGTTTGTTTTCACTAGCTCTTTTCAAGTGCTTGGTATGAGATATTTTAGATTTTATGCAAACTGTTGAGTGCAGCTGAGTGGTCACATATTGCATGATTTTCCAGCCAGGGTTATGCGGAAGAGACTCAGGTTATTTTGCTGAAATGGAGTACGGTACGCCTAATTGTGTTCTTGATATAGGCACACAGTACGCCTCTTCAGGATCCTGAGTTGCGGCTTGATGAAAAGAAGCTGATTCTCAGCAATAGCGTATGCAAGGAGCCTGTTAAATCTATACCTTGGAGATTAATTTTGTCAAAATCTCCTGTGTGGGCCCTTATAATTTCTCACTTCTGTCACAATTGGGGAACATTTATTCTTCTAACATGGATGCCTACATATTATCACCAGGTGCAGCCTCATTCATTTGTGGCCTCCTCAACTATAGCTTCTAGAGCTTTAAGGACTTCTTCTAAGTTTACCATGATATAGTTCTCTACGAGTTTGATTTCTCACCTGACCTCTAGATTTGTAAGCTTAAGCTTTTGATGGTTAGTATAATATGACATTTTCTCTAAACAAGAAAAAACTGAAAGGATAGTAAATTGGCAGCTCTGCATTCTAGACGATTTGCTTGTTAAATCCTGAAATTAGTAAAAGTTTATGCAGTTCTACCTTCAACCATTGGTTCCTTTACACTTCCTTTCCCTTGTCTATTCAATTCTTCTTCTTCTTCTTCTTCTTTTTAATTATTTTCATACTCCTTGTTTGTACTATTTTTTGAACTATGAAAACATGCATAGCCTAACATGTTAAAAGTATAATGATATCTTCACGCGTCACTTGGAAATGATGCTGATGCTCCTAGTATCGGTTTCTTTTGTCATTGTTTTCTTGAAATAATTTTGGATTTCATATTACTGCTCACAGTAAGTCTAGAATTCTCTTCTAGATAATGAAGTTCACGATACTCACCAATTTTCATGTTAATAACAGCTTAATAAACCATATGATCGTACTGACTGGAAATGATATTGTTTTCTTAATTCTGTTACAGGTGTTGAAGTTTAATCTTACTGAATCTGGAATGTGTTCGGTCTTGCCTTGGCTTACCATGGCCTTCTCGGCAAACGTTGGTGGGTGGATTGCTGATTCTTTGGTGAGCAAAGGTGTATCTGTCACCATTGTTAGAAAGGTGAAGTATTATGCATGTAGTTGAACTGACTAATGTTTATGGTTAACTCATTGTGATTTATTACGTTGGTTTTGGCATACTTTGTGCTGGTGATGACGAATTGTAAATTGTCAACACAATCACATAGTGTGCAAAGTCTAAATTGTGAAGATATGTACATGCTGGACCACTTATTTTAGCTACATCCACTGAGGCTGGTTATGATAGGTCCAATCTTTTTCAAAGTTGCTTTGGCCTTCCTGTGGCATTTGCACTTGAGTGCAGCTAGATTAGTCTCTTTTAGTTGTAAGTTCAGTGGCTGAACTAATTTAATGTTTTGAGATCTTCGTGCAGATAATGCAGACGATTGGATTTCTTGGCCCTGCATTTTTCCTGACTCAGTTAAACCATGTTGATTCTCCTGCAATGGCAGTTTTGTGTATGGCCTGCAGTCAGGTCTGTGAATACCATACAATGAATCAAACATTAATTATTATCTATCTTTTTACATTGGAGGACTTGGGATTCGATCCTTCTTCCGAAACCAAGTTCGGTTTGAAGAATTTGTGGATTTCAGTCCTTAAGCTAATTGTCCAAATATGTTTTGGCAGTGGTAACAGCTGAGACAGGGCTTCTGGAAAAATTGACATTCTTGCAAACCAGAGGAGATGTATTGAGACGTTGCACCGAGTCAATAGTTGTGAACGGTTTAGGACTTGGATTGGCCCTTCTGAGTGGTATTGTAATATTAACAGCAGTTTTACCAAAGCATGAAGCTCCACACTTTAAGATGATGTACACAAACAACAAATGCTTGTCTTCTCAGTAACAATTATCCAAGTTTTTGTTATGAATAATTATTTTAATTGTTTGCATGAAATGAAGTAGACTATAAACAACTCGAAACAACCAAACGTTATACCACTGAAATAACACTAGAGGTTCCATTTCATCCAAGAACATTTACAACAAATCTTTGTAGCATTTTAAACTAGACACAAAAGACATTTCCATCAGCTAACACATATGAGCCGTGAAAATCTAGAAAGCCAGTGCCACTTTTTTCAACTTCTTAACATGTTTATAAGTTGGGCAAACAAGTATGCAGCCAACAAGACAAGATTTATTGCTACCAATATCTTAATATGCCCAAGCCAGCTCCAAATAGAACAGAGCACCGTATTTGCATCATTTCTTTGGATCATATGACTTGCTGCACCAACGTCTCCATCTACATTTCTCCTCAGCCATGGATTATAGTTTACTTCAGTAAATTCAGATCTTGCACCTTGCATAAATCTTGGGTTATAGTTCACCTCATTCTCTACAACATAATTTGGCAAAACCCACTTCAACCATCCATGCACACTACAATTATAATAAAGCCTTCCGGGGTTCTTTTGTGTTCGAGATACCATAATTGAAGCTATTTGACCACAACCACATCTTATGCTCTCAAAGCTCAAATTTTCAATATTTGAGCTATTGCTTGATGAAGCCATTCCTACAAAATAAAAGTCATATTATAAAAGTAAAAACATTAACAGCAACCAAACTCAATTAGAGTAGGCATTAAAGTAACAAAAAATATAATTCCTGCAAAATGTAATTAACCCTCATAAGATTTACTAAAAGCTAATCAATTAGGCTTATTGCTAACAACTACAAAAATATTACTCGTTGTTTTTACTTTGCAAATTATTTTTAAATTAAACTCTTCAATTTCATCTTATTAACAGACCATAAATCGTATAATTTTATAAACCCCAAACCTTGAGATATCCTAAATGTGGCCACGGAATAACAAAATACCAACAAAAGCAAATAAATTACACATAAATGAAAATTAATCTAAGAATGATAATGTCATAATTAAAGAACCCTTAAATTCCGTCTTAATTAGAGGCAACTCCATAAATTCTTAAATCCCAAACCCTAAACAATAACTCTTTCAATATTAACTCATCTTAACTCACCATTACATTATGATTCGGAACCAGCACATGCTTACCTGATGTAGCGGCAAGTTGATTTTTACGTAAGTAGCTTGATTCTCTCCAAGTTTTGTTGCTGTTGTTCTCTTGAAGTTTTTGCTCGTTAAACTTGGGGAAAATGGGCCCTCTTTTTGTCCAGATAAAGGTAGGCAATGGGGATGTGTTTTTCTTCTCAAGTCAAACGTGATTGGGATGTAAATTATATATTTTTAATGAAAAGGGTATTTTCGGAACTATAATTAATCTTCATTACAGCTGGATACAATAAATGGCAATTTCGTCATTCCAAGTTTTCTTTTTCCTGATGTCAAGTACAATGACTAACGTCTCTTAACAGTAGGGGGGTGATTGTTAAATGTCTGGTTATTCAAAGGGGTGGACTGTTATTTGGTCAAATCTCAGGGATCGATTCGTTATTTGGTCAAACCTCAAGGGAGGTAAATGTAATTAACCCATATATATATTTGAATTCTCGCAAATCAGTGGCCCTCCATTTGAATTTCCGTTGCAGTTATGATAAAAATCATCATGCATGCATGCCTGTCAAGTGTCATGTTGGTGATGTCCAATCCATTATCCAGCCAAGCCATACATAGGAGCATTTTGTTATAAGTAGTAGTAGTAGTATTTGCCTGCCATTTGGCACCAGTTCTCTCTTTTTTTTTTTTTTTTGGTTTATCAATCAATCAAAATTCAAAAGAAGCAAAGGGTTGGTGTCCGTACGATCCAATTAGCTACTGAACTCTCGGCTTTTGTTTTCTTGTGGGTATAAATTCTGAGCCTCAGATGGATGAGTTGTGCATTGATTGATCTCAACAAACCCCCCCAAAGACTAACAACAACACGTTTGGATTGGAGGTTTAAATTCGTGGGGTACGTTGCATTGCATATTTGCATTGCATTGCATTGATTGGGCAGTTTCTTTTGGGTGGATTAAGGACATAATAATAATGTTGGATTCAGCAAATGCATGTGAATTGTGATCCACAATTACAAAAAAGTTGGTTGCTTGCACCTTCTTTGCATGAAAATCCACCGAAAATGGTCATAACTCAATATTCACACACACACACACACACACACATATATTCACCCATCAATTACTCGATTCAAAATTTTTTCTCTCTCTCCTGAAAGTCGTAGTGATTTGTCCCGCAATAATTTGTCTCTAAACCATTTAATAAATCGCAATTTATCTTAGTACCAGTAGTCTTTTTTGAAGCAAAAGTCTTGCGTGGCCACTGACAGTAAGAATTACTAATTTGATTACTCGCGTGGCCCCCAAAAGCAATGATTTTTTCCTTTCTCCGTTTTACTAGTTTGATGAACGCTGTACTGGATGACTGACTGTTAGTAGTGGCATTTGCTACTTCTGGACACATTTTTTATTTCTCATAAAAAAAAAAAAGCTTGCACCCGCTGGTTTGCCCGAGAGGTTAAGGGGGAAGACTTAAGATCTTCTGCACATAAGTGCGCATGGGTTCGAACCCCATAGCCAGCAAATTCATTTTTGATTTATATTTCAGCCCTCAATTTCCAAAATAGCAAAATTCTCCAAAATCATTTTTTGACGTATCTCTCAACCTTCAATTTCCAACATGGAATTCTCATGCAAACTCAAATAGGGAACCCTCTGTCTAGGCCATAATTTTACAACATTTTGGAAAAACACTCTTCTTCAGGAAGTTGCATCTTCTTCGACTTAAATTCATATAGTGATGGATGGGTTCAGGGTTGTCTACTGGACACTTGTTAGAGAAATCATATGATGATCATTCCATCAATCATATTGAATAATAATGCAAGAAGCTAAAGTAATTAGGATTTACTCTCAAACCCCCTTACACGAAAAAAGGGGAAAAAATATAGGTTTGTTTCCAACATTATGCTTCCTCATTATTCTAATAGAGGAGGCCAAATTGCAAAAGTACCCAATCCCATAGAACCTTTTTTTTTTTTTGGTCGAATGGGAGGGTTTAAAGTCAAAATCTCCTATAATCCCTTGCTCTTTACCATCCAACCCAACTCTTTTCCTGAAACTCGGTTATAATATTGCTATCCAAACACAGGCAAAAATAATTTTTTTTTTCCATGTTAAACTAGTAAGACCAACTTTTGTTATGCTGCTTACGAATCATCGCAATTCTGAAGGTATTTAACTTGCATTGACAGAAACCAATTGTCACCCAAAATTTCCACAGAATGGCCGGCCCGTGTCATATTAGCCATTGCCTTTCCATGAATTGCAGCCCATCTCTCTTCCGAGTGGGCCTAATAGACGGTGTGCGTGCGTGGAGCCCAACTCTGTCGCCAGATCCAATCCTCCTCGAGCCCTCTTTCTTTAAAAAAACGAGTCCGCTTCGATTTAAGAATCCGGGTCCCCATTTTATTCGTACCATTCTAATGCTTTAAATTAGCGCTGGAGTTTTGAGCAAGAAAACTTGAATATATTCGCAGTTGCACGGTGAATTGCCAAATTTTTATCCCGCAATTATCTGCTCTCTGCAACAAAGAGGTAAGGAAAACGTAAATCTTGCTCTCCCTACTGTCATTGATCGCAATTAACTTTACGATTGGGCTGATTTCTTTATCCAATTCATGAGAAATTTTTAGTTTAGGTAATTTCTGTACTTTTAGCCGAATAAAGATGGACAAAGAGAGAAATCAAAGTTTGTTTATCTTTGATTTTCTGTTTGATTGCTCAAAAAGAAATTTTTTTGGTCGAAGGTGACAATGATGAAGATTGACTTCAGTGGACTTGAGCCGAATTCTTTGTTGAGGGGAAACCCTAATGAATTGCTGAGCGGGCTTTCGACTGCCCCAGAATTTCAGATTCCTAATACTAATGATGTAAGCCTTTTTAATAAGTATCTTTTGCTCTTTTGTTGTTGGGTTTTTCTTATTTTTAATTTAACAAAATCTGGTTGGATGTTGTGTCTAGTTTGATGGGTTTCAGAAAGAATCGGTTCAAATGGTTAAGCCAGCAAAGGGAACGACGACTTTGGCTTTCATTTTCAAAGAAGGTGTTATAGTAGCTGCTGACTCGCGTGCTAGCATGGGCGGTTATATATGTAAGTATCTGGATGTTTTGATTGAGCTGATGTTCTTGTGTTAAATGAGGTTGTAAGGTATAATTTGTGGTTGAATTCTATTATCCTTAGAGGGTGATTTTGAAAATTTACTGATACTGGTTGGTGCTGATCGCTATATTGTGATTGGTGATTGTATGCAACAATATTGGCTGTTTAATAGTTCGACATGTTCGTTTTAGAGTTCTGTTAAGAAAATACGTTAGGATGTTTTATTGTTTGCTGTTTAATAGTTTTGAGGTTGAGGCTTTTTTTTTTGGCTTCATAACGGCTTTATCTAGGCTGTAGCAAAGCATGGAAAATGTTTGAGTTTGAAATCTGTAATTTTCCTCGGATCTATGACTCCCGAGACTTATGTCATTAGCTATCTGAATGCCTTAAAAAGCAATATTTTGTCGTAACAGTACCATCTTATGATATTGGTTTTTAGGACAAATCAAATTTGACCATCCTAAAACTTCATTTGGTTGTGAGGCTTCTACATTTCTTAATTCTGCTAACCATCCATCAGCGTTTACCAAGTTGCATGTGAAAGGAGCGATTTTGCTGATGTAGTTTTCTGCTAAGGTCATTAGAAAGATGTATCTTGTAATTTGAGTGCAGTAAACTGGTAGACTAAACAACCTGCAGGTTGAAACTGCCTTGCGAGCATCCTTATGGTCATTTGTAAAGCTCCTCTAGCATCGTCTCATGTTGTGGATAAACATATATGAGAAGTGTAACTTGAATGAGGTGTGCAGTTGTATAAATTAAGGTGATCCAACAATGTAATTATAGTTCATTTTATGCTCTCTCTCTCTCTCTCTTACTTAGTTGAGCGTGTACCTTTCTTTTGAAACTTAGCACTATAACAAGGCTTTGCACTTAAGAACTTGCTCATAGATATCAGAATTCTTACAGAGTGTATGATTTCCTCATCCTAGCTAGTCAATAACTGTGGGCGTATGAAGCAACATGCCCCTGTGGAATGATCAACAGAGTTGCAGATAGTGCAGATCCTTGGGTTGGTCACTGTTTGTCGTACCTTGGGCTAGGCTAGTTCTGGATGTATGCTCTTGATACCTTTAGCTAGGGTGAATGCATTGAATGTTGGATGTACTCTTTTGTTGCTAGCATGTCTCTGTTGTTAGCATGTCTCTGTTGTGATCTTCTGCATTAGGGGCCCATATTGGAGAACCCAAGCGCAATTGCCCTTGTAGTAGCGCTGCTTGCCCTGGTTAGCATAGTTTGGTACCCATTTGAATGGCTGATATGTGTCATATTTGGATGTCACTTTTACCCAGATTCTTATATGTTGTGATGGACCTATATACCCCACCATTTCTTAATTAATGTGATGGACCGTATACTTTTGAAATGTAAACATAGCTTTCTCCTGAAGCTATTTCTGATGATGTTCATTTTTTGACAAATGAAAATTTTGCCATAACTAAACTTTGTCCACTGCATTCTGAAAATCTACAACTGTTGTATTAAAGATTGGAAAAGCTTGGCAAAAGAAGATGTTGCTTGTCATTAAACTTAGTTTTTGTCATACTTTTACCGAGCTCTTCAATTTGCTTATCATGCAAAATGATAAATATGCCATGAAAACTAAGCCACAGTGTTGATCCTGCAGCTTAATATCCTTTGGTGATTTTTAAAGAATAAAATTTGTATTAGCTATTAACCCTGTTTTAACTCACAGCATCACAATCTGTGAAGAAAATCATTGAAATTAATCCCTACATGCTGGGCACAATGGCTGGAGGTGCTGCTGACTGCCAGTTTTGGCACAGAAATTTGGGAATAAAGGTACTTTTACTATGCAGAACCCTCTCTTAGTGATACTATTATGTCTAGAGAGCAAGCGCTATGTTGTGTCCTCCTTTTTTCTGTTGGATCCATGCTGCTCAATGATGTTAAAGTACATGGATAGTGGTTATTCTTTTTTTTTTTCTTTAGTAGTATTTCAAGTAATAGTTGTAATCAAAATCTGGGTTAATATAGCTCTCTAGAATTATTGAGCATTCCCTAATCTGTTTGCTTGATTTAGTATTCAGGTAGAATCAGGTGATTAGGGACACTTAAAAGTTGGGATGAACGTTGGTCATCATGCTTGTTAACTGCCTCTGGACTTTACATGTTCCATGCATTAGATTATATATAAATGACCATATCAAAATTTAGGAGTTGGGGAAACAATAAATGAATGGAATCATGTTTACAGGGACAGAATAAGTCATGAAATTTTCCTCTAGATTATAAATTTTCTGCAAGATGGGTGCTAAATATAGAAAAATTGGACGATTAACAGGCAAAGATCTTATCTCGCTTCAGAATTAGTCAAGTAACGGTTCCTTTCTGCTAACTTTGCAACATTTCATCAATGTAATGTTTCGGGTCTGTCATTACACATTTTTCTTTGGAAGTTGGTTTGCATGTGCCTATTAAGCCCATCTGGAAAAGCAGAAAGCCTAGTAAAAAGTTAGTTACTTGTACATAATGCATTATCTGGCTATGGGAAGAAAATTGATCGGTAGTCTTGCATATTTCAGTGCCGCCTACATGAACTCGCAAACAAGAGAAGAATTTCTGTTACGGGGGCGTCAAAGTTGCTAGCCAACATACTGTACTCTTATCGTGGAATGGGGTTGTCTGTCGGAACAATGATTGCTGGGTGGGATGAAAAGGTACTGCTGGTTTTCTGCAGGGATTTGTCATGTATTTTGTATGCAGATATAGCATCAACTCTATGTTCTGACTGAGCATTCTTTATGTGTTTCTTTAGGGTCCTGGCCTATACTACGTGGACAGTGAAGGGGGACGGCTTAACGGAAACAGATTCTCTGTCGGATCTGGTTCACCATATGCTTATGGTGTTCTTGATAGTGGGTACGTTCTTTATATATTTTTCTGCTCCATCCAATCTTAGCAATTCTTTGTTGTTTCAGTGGGTCAGAAGTGAAGGCTGGGGTCTGCTTGCATCATTCTTTAAAATGCTTGCCTTTTTCGGGTGTTTCTAATTAAATAAAGCACGGGTGGTTGCTAATTTTCCTGAAACGTCTTTTCTCTTGGTCACTTATCTAGGTACCGCTTTGATATGTCGGTAGAAGAGGCTGCGGAGTTGGCCAGGCGTGCGATTTACCATGCTACATTCCGGGATGGTGCCAGTGGTGGTGTTGTCAGTGGTATGCTTCCTCTCTCCTCTGCTTGTAATCCGATTCTATACCTGAAAATTTGTCGGTCTGTTCTAGTCTTAAGCATGTTTTTTCTGTTGCTTTGTCTTTCTGGTTTTCAGTTTATCATGTGGGACCTGATGGGTGGAAGAAGCTCTCTGGCGACGATGTTGGGGAACTTCATTATGCATATTATCCAGTTGAGCCAACAGTTGAACATGAAATGGCAGAGGCATCATCTTCTTGAGATACTACGATATTTTGGGGGGGGGGGGGGTGGATTTTACCTTCATATATGTTCACAATTTGTACTTTGATATTAATCTTGCAAACAGTTCCCAGGAGACCTCCTTTATGGTTTTCTAGTTTCTTCGGACCGTAGGATTCAAGAAGGCTACATTTATTTTTCCAGATTTTGCTTCTTGCTGGTTCTGCTTTTGGTAAAAAATGTAGATTATTCGACAATCATTAACAGTTCGTTTGGTAGTTGGATTTATGACTTAACCATCAGTACCTTACGATTTGGTTGCAGTCTCTGGGTGCTAGATGCCGGATATGGTTTGTTTCAGTTGTTGTACTTGATGACAGATCTAAGAAGATAGGCGGGGAATTGAGCCCCGCGTGGCGGTTTGTGAATTTGCAGTGTCCTGGAAAGAAATGTGCAACAACAATAAAAGAGATTTGAGCTGTGTTGTCAGAGTTGCGGGATATTCAATTTGACACCATTCTCAGCTATGGAGGGAGGAAAGTGAAAGGAGGTGGTGGAGCAGGCCGTCAGAGTCTAGTAAATTACGAGATCGGAGGCTGTCATTTGAACTGATAGAACCCAATAGTTGAACTTGTCCATTTCCGTTGGAGGCTTTTGATGTTATATATCTGTCTACTATAGGAAACGAGGAAGGAAAGGAAAGGAAAAGAAAGAGGTATTTCGTCGGTTTATATTGCACGCGATGGGATGCAGCAAGGGGGGAGTTGGGAATGTAACTTGTTTGCAATAATTAGTAGTACATGTCTTTTGCTTGAAGCACCAGTCGCGTCCGAAAACCTTGCTCGTTTTTCCTTTTCAGGGTAAGGGTATGAGTCGTATGACCAAGACCAACCTCATACAAAACAAAAAATAAAAAGAAGAAGAAGACGAGGATGTGGACTTGGCTTTGTGGATATGGCACAGGGATTAGTGTCGGATCATGATTTACCCCGAAAAAAGTAGAATTTATATGGGTAGTGCTTCCGTTAACTTTGCTTCCTAGACAATTTTATGGAGTGTTTGACTAAATAGAATTTGGGTAATGTGTGAGGAGGGGCGGGGCCTGCAGAGACTGCTGAACAACTTCAAACAACAAAGTAGTCGATGGATGATTCGTAGGTGGGGGGAGTGGGTTTAGAAATCCCTTCACTGCAAAGCATCATCTTTTCTTTTTCTTTTTCTTTTATGTGTGTGTGGGTGGGTGTTTGTGTTCAAATAGCATCTTGAGTTGGTGCTTCCGTTCATCCTATTATTATTATTGTCTCCCAAAAGCATTTTCTGTCATTTGCGGCTTAGCAAAGTTGCGGCCCTGAAAAGCGCACAGCCGCCCTGCTACTGCTATAAATAATCATCAATCTGTTGAGTTGATGCTTATGATAAATTGAGGGATAATCCACTTCCCCCTTGTACCAAACCAAACGTCACTTTCTCGGACGGGAAAAACAACCGACGAGTTTAGAAGCTACTAGTATAATATATAGTTCCCGTCCGAATGAAACATTTGATCCACAAAAAAGAAAAAAAAAAAAAAAAGGGGATTGGATATGCAGCAGCATGTTGTTGTAGTACATGTAATACATGAATCTGTCGTCTGCTTAGAAAATCCAATCAGCTCTCCGCAAATGTGGAGTTGATGGCGTCAATCAGCAGCACAATGGATGAACTTCATGAAACCAACCAGGTGCAGGTGCAGGTTCAGGTTCAGGTTCAGTAATCGATCGTCTAGGGTGACGACTCACGGACCAATCATCATTATTATTATTAATCAACCGATTCCGTTCTCTCTCTCTTTTTTTTTTTTTTTTTTTTTCCTTCCAACAAATGTGGGTCCGATGATAGCTTCAGCTAATATATATATATATATATATAAATATATATATTTTTTATATAATTTTATAAATCTGTGCCTGAAATCAATTGTCCGATTGGAGGCGCAGCAGCATTAGCATCACGTGCAGATCAGCAGACGGGAGGTACAGGTACTACCCTTGAGTGATGTACTGCTGCTGTCTGGAGAAATGTACGCAGAGAAGAAACAAACGACGTAGGGAGCTGGGATTTAAAACATTATTATTATTAATTGGTTTGTGTTTTGTTAGCTTCTAAGCATGTTCTCATGATTGAGAGGAAGATGTATACATAATAATAATGGATAATCAATCATGAATATCTCCACCAAAGCCAATTTGTATCCGCGTAATAATAAATAATAATCATCATAGAGTGATGCATTTGTTACTCGTACTCGTCATGGAGAATCAAGCAGTAGTAGCAGCATTAATCAACAAAGTAATACTCTAATATTTGAATTTTAAATTTTCAAATTTCAGTTTCACCGCGCTTTAAAAAAACACGTGAATTTTAGCTAACGTCATTAAGCTTAGGTTGAAGTAAAAACCTATTTATTTAATGATGGATCATCGTTTCCTTTAATGCCATGGAATATCAGCATTATTGTTGCTTTATGCCAGTTTTGATTGATTTGTCAAGCTACTGCATTCAACCACAATAATACTCCCTCCGTCCCATTTTGATAGTCCTGTTTCTTTTTTCACACAGTTTAAGAAAAAGTAGTTAACTTTGTTGGAAAAGTAAATTTAGATTGCTATTTCCTAAAATGCCCTCACATTAAATATGGGTACAATTTCATGGGAACTTGAATTGATGGTAAAAAGAAGAATCAACTCTCGTTAAATAGGATAGGTTTATAATATATTGTATCTACACGTACCGGTAACATTTTCCTTGAATACATTTGTTAAACATATAGAGTATATATCTGTCGTATGTATCGGTGTATATACAGTAGTTTTACTCATATTATTATTAGCACGGTAAACACACACGTCGCTATGACTCAGTTTGACCAAATTGTATGAACTGAAACACAGGGGGGTTTAAAAAAAAAAAAAAAGGAACAAACCGCTAGGGGGTTATACTTATATTACACACGATGGTAAGACTTTCGCTTGAAGTTTTAGGAGTTATTTTGTGGGTAAAAGTCAATGTCCCAATCCCAACAAAGAAGACATCCACATGAAATGAGAGTAGATTGCATCGCCATCATTATTTTGTTTCTTTATTACAGTAGTATTTACTAAGCTCCCCACCTCCAGTATACAGCTTTTCCCCATCATAAAAAAAAAAAAAAAGCCATCTTGCTTTCCTTCTACTACTCCCTCTATCTCTTGGCGGGAGCTGGACCCACCAATCAAAACCCCTCCTCTCCCCCCCGCCCTCTACTCTCTTCCTTTTACTCTCTCTCTCTCACTCATAAATACCTCAACTACTTCCCCCACCCCCCCACGCCTCCTCTCTCATTTCCCACCACCGCCACGGCCCACCTACTCCTCCCTCTACAGTGCTACTAAAGCATTCCCAACCCCGAAGAACAAAAGAGTTAAACAAGAAAACAAAAAAGAAAGGGAGCAGCATTTTGCTTGAACTTAATTGCATTTGTACAACTCTGCCATGCTTTGGTCTGACAGTTAAAAGTTAAACATAAGTCCTACCTCGAAAACAGAGAAGATTTCACAATGCCGGTTTTGAGAATTTTTTTATTAATTGTGATTTCTGTTGTATTTCATGTCGTCTTACAACTTAAGCGGGCGAATTCTCTAACCGCCGATGGGCTTTCCCTCTTGTCCCTCAAGTCCGCCATCGACGGCGGCGGTTCCGCATTAACTGACTGGAACGAGGACGACGCCACGCCATGTCACTGGACTGGAATTTCGTGTATGAACATTTCCGGCTCCAATGATCCTCGTGTCGTCGGAATCACCGTCTCCGGCAAGAATCTCCGTGGCTACATTCCCTCCGAGCTCGGCACGCTTATTTATCTCCGTCGCCTTAATCTTCACGGCAACAACTTCTACGGTTCCATCCCTGACCAGCTCTTCAACGCCTCCTCGCTCCACAGCTTGTTTCTTTACGGTAACAACCTCTCCGGGCCGCTGCCTCCCTCGATTTGCAATCTCCCTCGTCTCCAGAACCTTGATCTTTCCAACAATTCTCTCTCGGAAGCCCTCCCGAAGGAGCTCCGGAGCTGCAGGCAGTTGCAGCGATTAATTCTAGCCAGAAATAGGTTTTCCGGCGACATTCCGGCGGGGATCTTCCCGGAGCTCGCTAACTTAGAGCAGCTTGATCTCTCATCCAACTCATTCACCGGTTCGATCCCGGAAGACATTGGAGAATTGAAATCGTTAACCGGGACCTTGAACCTTTCCTTTAATCAGTTTACTGGGGACATCCCCAAGTCTTTGGGTGATTTACCGCTCACGGTTAGTTTTGATCTTAGGAATAATAATTTAAGTGGTGGAATTCCCCAAACGGGGTCGTTTGCTAATCAGGGTCCGACCGCATTTCTCAATAATCCAATGTTATGTGGATTTCCTCTGCAAAAAACATGTAGGAACAGTTCAAATAATCCTCCAGGGGTCCAGTCGTCTTCACGGGATAATGAGGGGGTGGATTCGCATAAAGGGCTAAAACCGGGGTTGATCATACTGATCGCAGTGGCCGATGCCATAGGAGTGGCATTTGTAGGACTGGTGATCGTGTATTTGTATTGGAGGAGGAAAGACTCCGGTGGCTGTAGCTGTACCGGGAAAGTGAAGTTTGGTGGGAATGAGAAGAGGAAGCTGTGTGCTTTCCCTTGTGTAGGTGCATTTCCGAGTAATGACTCAGAAATTCAGTCGGAGAAGGGGGTTGATGGTGGTGGAAGTGGTGCTAATGGGAGTGAGGGGGATCTTGTTGCTATAGACAAGGGCTTTAATTTTGAGCTTGATGAGCTGTTGAGGGCGTCGGCTTACGTGTTGGGAAAGAGTGGGCTGGGGATAGTGTACAAGGTTGTGCTGGGGAGTGGCGTGCCAGTGGCAGTGAGGAGGCTGGGCGAGGGTGGTGAACAGAGGTACAAGGAATTTGTGGCGGAGATTCAGGCTATTGGAAGGGTGAAGCATCCAAACATCGTCAGATTGAGGGCTTATTACTGGGCTCCGGACGAGAAGCTTCTTATCAGCGACTTCATTTCGAATGGCAACTTGGCTTCTGCTCTTCATGGTATGCTCTCCGACTCTTGCTATGCTTCATTTGGCTGCTGCTTGTTGCTTGGATGGGTTTTTCATTTGCACGTGTTTTGCTTTATTTAAAGACAAATTTAGCTAAATTGAATCTGGAAAATAGAAGATACGATTTCATAAATGATTCTACTTGGAAATTAGGGAACCAACAATGCTGTAGCTGCTAAAATTTTTGTCGAGATTCTCTTCAAATCGCAAGACGGGAGTAGGGTGTATATTGATTTAAATGCATATGAATTACTTTGGAACCGTGTTAGAACAGTTGCAATCTTTCTAAACGAAAAAGATGATTCTCTGTGATTCTCCTTCTGATGTTGGTCTCGTACTAGAAAATTGGCCGACTTTCCTGCTAGATCTTAGAGGATTTATTTGGCCTTGCATTGGCGTGAGCACTGTAGTGGCAATAAAATATTTCATAATGGTGAACCTCATACGTAGTTGAAAACTAGGTGGAGCCATCATGCCCTTTTATGGACCAAAACCATTGGCGAAGCAGTGGATCTAGGACGACGTAATCCAATGTGGTTCTAGCAAATTATCATTGCAAAACTTTGTATTAATTTCAATAATCTTGGTGTCATCTGAAGTGACATTCTGGCATAAACTTTATTAATGCATACTTGGCAACTGCTACTATTGAATATTCTGGATCTTCAGTTCTTTCGAAGTTGTCACCTTCCCTCTTTCCTTTGCTGCTCACTTCTGTCTGCCTATGGTAAGGTAAGAGATGAATCTGACAACATAATTTGGGTCAAGAAGATCTCGTATTAACATCTGCATGTCGCATCATATTAGTTAAGTTGGTTGATTGTTTGATTGAAGATGCGTAACATGGATGATGCAGGGAGAACAGGTCAGGCGTCATCTAGCTTATCATGGGGAACCAGGCTGAAAATTGCTAAAGGAACAGCGAGGGGCTTAGCGTATCTTCACGAATGTAGCCCCAGAAAATTTGTCCATGGAGACATAAAGCCCTCTAATATTCTCCTTGACAATGATTTTCAAGCTTGCATTTCTGATTTCGGCCTGAACCGCCTGATCAACATCACGGGCAACAATCCTTCATTCTCTGGTGGATTTATAGGTGGGGCTCTTCCATATTTAAAATCAGCTCAACCCGAGCGACCCAACAATTACCAATCACCGGAAGCTCGGATCCCTGGCAACCGACCTACCCAAAAGTGGGATGTCTACTCATTTGGAGTTGTCTTGCTCGAGTTGCTGACGGGGAAGTCTCCCGAGCTCTCGTCTCCTACGACATCCACTTCTACGGAGATCCCAGACCTAGTAAGGTGGGTGAGGAAGGGATTTGAAGAGGAAAACCCACTATCAGACGTGGTAGACCCAATGTTGCTTAAAGAAGTACACGCAAAGAAGGAAGTACTTGCAGCGTTTCATGTGGCGCTTGCATGCACGGAGGCAGACCCTGAGGTTCGACCAAGGATGAAGACTATTTCTGAGAATCTTGAGAAGATTTGAACATAGAAGGAAGTGCAATTTTCAGCAGACGTAATCGATGAGGGAACTCTTCAATTCCGGACATTTTAAGATGGCCAAATGCATCAGCATTTTTCATCTAGGCAAATTTTGTACGTTTTCCATTAAGCATTCATAGTCTATATAATATAGCCCTCTACATTCCCAGGAAATTCTCGTCATTTACGCTTCTCACAAAATGGGTACATAAATTCCTGGTTGTTTCAACATTTCTCTTTTGTGCTGTGTAGTTATAGTTTCGTTTGTTATTTTAGTAATACACCCAGTAATCAGAAGGTTAGCGTAGCTAAATTTGTTATTCATGTTTCTTTCTTTTCTCTTAATTAGTAGGCTCCTGTAATAAAGGATATCCATAATCTTGTCTCCCTCGCCATCATTCATCATCATCATCATCATCATCATGTTGGCCTGTAATTCTGTGTTTATCCACTCCCGACTGTTCCTGTCTGTGCCAGCGAATGACCTTAACCTCATCCTACATTGACTGCCAAAATGTGGTGGTTGGGGGGAATTATGGATAAGATCTGGTAAATTGAATATCATCGTCATCAGCTTTTACAGAAGGAAAACACGTATTACTTACAAACAAAGCATATGCTCGGAAATTGAGAGTTGATACGCAGGAGTCTCAACTCCTATTATTCACACACAACTCGCACTAACGCAAAGCTACCATGATGATCGTGTCAAAGTGGGCTTTGAGGCCGTGCAAGGCTTAGTTAGGTAGCCTTCAAAGTATTTGCAATGTCAATTACAAATCGGAACTTGACATCACCCTTTGCTAGACGCTCCATTGCAGTGTTCACATACTCCATTGGTATAATCTCAACATCTGCAGTTATTTTGTTATTCGCAGCAAAATCAATCATCTCTTGCGTCTCCGCGATGCCGCCAATGGCACTCCCTCCCACCACCTTCCTGCTCGAAAGCAAGAGAGAGGCTGGAATTTCAAGCGGCTTGTTGGGGATACCAAGCAGGACAAGAACGCCCTGTGACTTCAATAAACCAATCAATGGTCCGAGATCGTGAACCGCCGAGACCGTGTCAATGATCCCATCCAATGTCTCCATACCAGCCTGCATTTTGTCTTTGTCATGGCTAACCAGAAAGGCATCTGCCTGAAGACGTACAATGGCGTCATCCTTCTTGCTAGGACTCGTACTGATCACAGTCACTTTAGCACCAAATGCCTTGGCAAACTTCACGGCCACATGGCCTAGCCCGCCTAGACCCACCACTCCAATGTGCATCCCTGGACCGTCTAGCCCAAAATATTTCAGGGCACTGTAGGTTGTGATCCCGGAACAGAGGAGAGGCGCTCCAGAATCAAGAGGCAAATTTTCAGGCCAACGAATCACAAAGTTTTCGTCAGCAACCATGATATTGGAGTAGCCTCCATATGTTGGAGTCCCATCATGGTATGTTGAATTATAAGTGAGTATCATTTTAGGACAGTAGTTTTCAAGGTCGTTGGCACAGCTGGGGCAAGAATGACACGAACCAACCATGCATCCAACGCCAACTTTATCTCCAACTTTGAATTTCTCCACTTTGCTACCAACTTCTGTGACTACTCCCACGATTTCATGGCCTGGGACCATTGGATAACTGGAAATACCCCACTCGTTCTTCAGGGTGTGAAGATCGGTGTGACAAATTCCACAGTACAGCACCCTGAACATAACATCGTTTTCACCCGTCGCTCTCCTGGAGAACTTGAACGGAGAGAGGAAGCCAGATTCATCTCTGGCTGCCCAACCGAAGGCCTTGACTGGGTGTTCAGTTTTTGCAGCAAGCTCTCTAGAGTTGTCGGAAGGACTCTCCCTGAAGCCAATATAACTCATGACTCTTCTCCAAATGCATTTCAAGATATCGATCAAGCTTCCAGTGAAATCCATGGCCATTTCCCACTGCACAGTCAACAATACATGAGATGACGTGATCAATATATAAATAAATGTTCATGGACTAGTATTTGGGATGCTTCTTACGCCTGAATTTTCCTTCTCTGTCGGTAATCTGTATCAGGTGACAAATAAATCGCGCTTGCAAACGCTAGTCGTCGTTCGTTTTACTGCGTTATGAATCTATTATAATTGGATAGAAGCAAAAAGATACTACTGTGCACGTATGGCGAATTTACCTTACGCAACATAATGCAGAAAATTAAAATGACAGAGATTGTGGCACCTTAATTAGTGCTTTGAAATTATTAAGCCAAGCCTCCGTTGAATAACAAAATCATTAATGCAAGAACGTTTAATGAGCACAAATGACGACGACAGGAGCAATTAAAACATGAATCGCGAATCTGCTTGAAGCGCATGCGCATGAGGTTTCAATAATTTTTGCAGACCTATAAATGTGTGATCAAAAACATGAACTCGAAGGGAATGTCAAAATCCTTACCTGACTTTGGCAGTAAATGCTTGTGTTGAGACACAAAAGAAGAATTGATCCGTCTCTCTCTCTCTCTCTCACTCGTGAATGTAGGCACAATTAGTAGTATTGTAATGGTAAATGAAGTGGCTAAAAAGTAAAAATCACATATAGTATAGTATATTCTTTCTTGAACTTGAGAGTTAGACAAAGAATAAAAGAGTGGGTGAAAGTGTTCCAGGGATGACGAGCAAGGAAAGCAAGGTACATGCTCAAATACTCCCATCTTTTTATAAAGCAAACCCACCCAGAAAATTAGAAAGGATTTAGAAATTGTAGTTGGAATTAGTGCTTAAATTTCACAAAACAACACTGTACTGTTGTCGGATTTATGACATATATGCAAAAATTACACGATTAGTGTAGGCAAAATTACTTCAAAAATAAACGCATAAAACTTGTACAGAAAAAAAAAAAAAAAAAAAAAAAGGACTCGTCGCGTGAGGCCCATCTTGATTAGTTTCGGCTTCTGGGTCTCCTTTCACGAAGCCCATATGTACTTCGCCGCGTGAGGCTAAAGCCCATGAGACAAGGCTTTGTTTAGTCCATAATGCTGCCTGCGTTAACAATATAGATCGGCATTTTGGTAAAAGTCTTTGGGCCGACGTAGCCTTAGAAAATGTGCAGCAGAACACCACGAGACTCCTGCTGAAAATCCCTAGCTGCACTAGGCCACTTCTTCTTCTGCTGAAAAACCCTAGCAGGAGCATATTCCCATCCGTTTCCCCCACGCTGAAAAGATGGTTCGCCTCTCTCCTCCTCTCAGCTTCTCCCTGCTTTAGTCCTTATAACAATTTGCGTTATTATCAGTTTCGTCTTTGGTTTTGATTTTTCATGTCAAAATGCTCGAATTATAACAACTTTTTGGTGTTTTCGGTGTGCTCTGTCAGGTGAAGTACTCAAGGGAGCCCGATAACCCTACCAAGTGTAATTGCTTTTTTCCTCCCTCCCTTTTTTTTTTTTTTTGGTTTTAAACTAGATTTTGATTTGTTTTTTCATTCTTAGATTTGTTTCAAAATTTTTTATCATCGATTTTTTAGGCTTTTGTGCTAATTTTGTTAAAAGTTTATAAAATGCAGCCTGCAAAGCTAGGGGATCTGATCTCCGTGTTCATTTCAAGGTATCGATTGCTCTCTCTCTCTCTCTCTCATCACTTAAACAAATGGATGCTTTGATCTACTTTTTTGAAGGCCATTTAGTTCTTTTCCTGCTCTGTATGTATGCTCTTTTTTGGCTATTTAAGTTTTTGATTGGACTTGTCGGTAGTGTAACCTGATGAAAAAAGCAGGGGCCTGTTGCCGTTTAATGTGAACGGGTCTCTCGTAAACTTCAGGGAAATAAAACTTGGCATTGTTATTGGGTGAACCTCTTGAGCTTCATGATGGACGGTTCAGTAAACGATGATACATTCTGATTATATAGTCATCTTTCTTTGATTATTAGAACAAACCAAGGAAAACTTGTGTTTTCTAATGGGATTTTGTGGGCTTCAGACTAGCTTGTCTGTCATGGATGTTTTAGTATTAATTTCTTAAATTGATAAACGGTTGCAACCTTATTTACCTCCCTCAATTTTGAAGTAAAGAAAAGCTGACAGAATGGGAACTTTCTGTCCGTTGGTATGTGGGGCTGATAATTGTTTAGTAAATGACAAAGTCTTCATACCTTTCAACCTAACATACTTTTATGATTCATTTCGATGTGGGTTGGGGTTTTAGTATCCACATCTTACGGTTATGGAAAGCAGGGATTGTGTGTATCGACATTGTGCTAATTTGTGATTGCACTTTGCTCGAAAGAGTTCTCTGCAATATCTTTTTTTGGGAAGATGGGCAGTTGTATTTCGTTATCTTGTTGAAAACCTTCAACAATCATCTTCCCGACATTTTTATATATCCATCTTGCTAATCAGTCTGATGTACGAGGACAAGAAATAAGCTTCATGTCTTTATGAGCTTTTCTGATCCTTGGTAAACATCTGTTGCCTTCAGAAGTTCCTGGGAGAGGGAGATATCGTTGATTAAGTTTTCAGTGAATACTAGTGAGAATGGTTGATAATTTCTGGTGGGCACTTGAAAGTTGTAACTAATTCTGCTGGGTCTTTCTTTGTTGTTGTATCCACTATTATGCTGTATGTTCCTTTTACTACAACTTTTATTTCTGCTTTGTCATTGCTTTTGTTTGGGGCCTAGAGATGTGAATCTTAGTTCTTGTAGTATTAGAGTTGTTACCTTGCTAGGGTTGTTTGTGTTTTTTCTCCTTGGAACGGTGCATAATTTATAATGTAAGATCTGCTATATGCTTCAATGGTGCTGCTTTGTTATTTGGTCCGAATTCTTAGCTAGTTTTTGTCCAAGCATACAATCTGACAGTGTGTGTGTGCTCTCTTCTTTAACAGAACACAAGGGAAACAGCGCACGCGATCAGGAAGCTGCCTTTAGCCAAGGCTAAGAGGTACTTGGAGGATGTTTTGGCCCATAAACAGGCAATTCCTTTTACACGTTTCTGTGGAGGTGTTGGCCGTACTGCTCAGGCCAAGAATAGGCATTCAAATGGACAGGGTCGCTGGCCTGTTAAATCTGCTGGATTCATTTTGGATTTGCTCAAGAATGCTGAAAGCAATGCAGAGGTTTGTCCGTGCTCCCAGAAGTTATAATCTAATATTCGTTGTTTTGTACAACTTTGACAGCAGTTATTTTATCCTGCAGGTGAAAGGCTTGGATGTGGATTCACTTTTCATTTCTCACATTCAGGTGAATCAAGCACAAAAACAAAGACGCCGCACATATCGTGCCCATGGAAGAATAAACCGTATGTCTGATCGATGACTTTTTTTCAGTTTTCTGTTCTGTGCATTATGTCCATTAACTTTAATATATGATCTTTTTGGCCAGCCTACATGTCTTCCCCCTGCCATATTGAGTTGATTTTGTCTGAGAAGGAAGAGTCTGTGAAAAAGGAGGTAATACATATGTAGTTATATCTTTCAGCTATCTGTCAATCTGGTTGATATCCAGAAAGGTATCATTTTAAATTTCTGGGGCGCTTCTCTTTGTGTCTAAATTTTTTTCTTATATTTTGCAGCCTGAATCGCAGTTGGCCACAAGTAAATCTAGGAAGGCTTAAGCTTTATGTAATGGTGCTTTCATTGGCAATGCTTTTAGCCGATTCTACAAATTTTGAGGCATATTGTTACTTAATGCTATTGGAAGTTGCAGACAAGTTTTGCTAGTGCTTAAATTCAAAAAGTTCATTCAAAGACATACTTTGACTTGTAGAGACAGCTTTTTGTTCTTCTTAAATGTCGTGTGGCTTCTTTTTGGTTGGATGTTATGGTAGTGTTGGATTATTTATCAAGCTGCACTTACTGGCCGTCTCTATTATGCTGTCATTCTTCGAGCCGGCCTTCTCACAGTGCCTTTTTATCTTCAAAATTTTTCTTGGGACTAACGATGAACATTGTGGATGCAAGGTAGACCTTAGATATGAGATGCATGAAATTTTTAGTGTAGGCTCTGGATGCTGGCTGTTTAAGACGCTCTGCTGAGCTAGAAATACTACTGCAGGAATTGCTTTCCTTGATGGTTTTGTTCGATTTAGTATCCCCATGAGAAAGAGTTTAGGCTCCTCTTGAGAAAGAGTTTAGGCTTAGTATCCATTGTGCAAATTTGAGGTACTTAAAACGGGCAGCTCCTCTGTGTGTTTTGAGTGGGTATCTATATGTTAAACTAGTTTTTACCCTGAATTAGTCGTGTGAATTGCGGAGTCTGGAATGTGTGGATTGTGCGATTATAGCTCAGCGGAATGCCTGTTTTTGTGCAATACGAGATTCATTCTCAGACTGAATGAAGGAAATTATGCATCAGTTGTGGATGATGTGTCGGGTAATTGATCTCTGAATTACGAGGAAATCAAGAAACACTTGAATGGCGTAGAACTTGCATTCTGTAGGACTGAACTTCCCCAGAATCTGTTTCTGGTGCCGGAGGTTCATTTTGAGTTTTGACCATGGTGAATTCGGTGCCGGAGAGGTGATTGAGAAAGTCTCCCGCCCAAATTAAACTATCTTTCAACGGACTTCATTGGTTAGGCTGACGTTTGATGTGAAGGGTGGGCTTATTGTGGTCGCGGTTGGCAATAAACTCCTATTTGATATTTCACGTAGGCAAAAAAGGAAACACATCTTGAGTTGTGTCATCATGGACTCCGCGGAAAGTTATCAAGACAATCAACATCATGCAAGCATTTCCGGGTTATGCTAGGGCAGCACGAACAATGTGATGCAATGAAGGGGGCGCAAATCCACCCATTCTACAAAGAACGCGTGCCCAGGCAATATGTATTTGTTTATTTAAATCTTTTTTTTGGTGCAATGATAAAAGCAGACTAGCAAAACATGCATGACGTAATAAATGTAAAGGGCAAGGAGGTAATAACCAATACTCTCTCCATTCTAATTTGTTTGTCATATTTTAAGAATCAAATTTTTTAAGAATAGTAGTTTAATTGTATTGCTTGTGAAAAATATAATACTCTCAATAAATGAGGGAGGTAAGGAAGGCTTCCGTAATCGCAAATCGGCTACAAATCTTCAGGAAAGAGCGAAAGACTATCAGTCTGGTTATAGAGATTTCTGCCACCATAGATTACAGAAGATGAGAGGGCCCAAGAACAAAATGTGTTGATGGGGGGCCCAAGATCCCTGTCAACGAGGCCTAAGTTATGTGTAATTTGAGCCCAATTGCCAACAAAATAATATATATGTGTGTGTGTCTATATATATATATATATATATATATATATATATATATATATATATATATATATCCTACCTATTAAAAGCGCGGAAGGCTGAGGAGCAGTAGCGTGTCGTCCCTTTCTGGCATTCTGCGGGTTCTTTGGAGATTTTGTGAAGCCCTAAGGGTAATTTTGACAGGTGATTTCTCTTGCTGCTAGAGCTGTTAAGTTAATCAAATAGCTCGAAAGCTCGTTAGAGCTCGGCTCGTTAATTTTGGTTAACGAGTCGAGCTCGAGCTCGAAACATGCTCGTTTAGTTAACGAGCCGAGCTACTCGGCTCGTTTGATACTCGAGTAGCTCGTTAGAGCTCGTTAATGAAGGGCATATTTGTCATTTTAGAAATCAAAATTATAAAAATTAAAAATTATAGATTTTTATTAAGGTTAATTTGCACGAACTCGAGCTCGAACTCGTGAAGCTCGACTCGTTTGTGATAAACGAGTCGAGCTCGAGCTCGAACTCGAGCCACATGTACATTTAACGAGCCGAGTTCGAACACATTTTAAAGCTCGTTTTTCTAACGAGCTCGAGTCGAGCTCGGTTCGAATTAAACTCGAGTCGAGCTCGGCAGCCAAATACTCGGCTCGACTCGACTCGATTAACAGCTCTATTTGCTGCCTACTTCTTTCCTTTGTTTTTTTCCCCTCTCCAGTTTAGTGTTTCCCCCTTGCGCTGCATGTGGGTTTTTAATGCCCCTAAGCCACAGTTTATTTCGATTTGGCCATGATCTAAGGCTAATTGGAAAAAAAAAAAAGGGGATAATTGCACTCACCTCCTCTGAGGTTTCTAAAATAGCATTTACCTCCCCCGACATGAATTTGGGCCTCTAGTTGACAAAAGATAGGGTGAATTTACTTCTATACCCTAAGAGTTTGAGGTTGTTTGTAAACAAATTTGGAGCAAAAAAAATTAGGGCAATAAACAAGTTTACGATAACTAATTAAACAAGTTAATGGTTATTTCTTATTTGATTAGGCACTTTAAGTGCACTTATATAATAGCATCACAAAATAGCGCTAATTGATACTCCAACATGGCATCATTTTGTGATTGACAGTATTTGAAAGGATAATCCAAATGTATATAATTTGCATAGAAGAGAAGCAGAAGCAAAAGGAAAGAAACCTCCAAACAAGGCCTCATAAGAAAATATGTTCTGGTTGTTTTGGTCGAGTTCACTTCATCTTAAGCATTCATGAAACAAAAAAAGAAAGAAAGCAAAAAATCAATGCCAATTTTGAGGATTTTTCTGTTAAAAATTTGCGATAATCAAAAGACAATAGTTAAGCAATCCTTTGTAATCTTAACATAATACACATAGTTTCTATGCACACGAATGAATCAGAGTTTTTTGAAATTGGTTGTACATATTATATGCTTTAGAACCTTAGATTTCTGAACGTATGTTCATTAAATTTTCTTGTTGTTACTACTATACTTGTTCTCTTTGCATTTATATGAGTTTCACTAATTGTTTCCAACTTTTGATTTTATTCATTCTTTTACTAATTCAACCTTACAAGAGGTAAAAGGGGTACAAATGGAACAAAATTATTATCTCTTTTCTCAAAAGACTTTTTTAATGGCACTTTTTGTAACATGAGCTAAATATGCTATCAAAATCTTAAGTTCATGGGAGCTAAGTGCTATTTTTGAAAGTTTAGGGGATGTGAGTGCAACTATTAGAAATTTCAGGAGAGGTTTCTGCAATTATCCCAAAAAAAAAAAAACGCATGATGAGCCACAATTTGTTCTTGTTTTGCCATGGCTCGAGCGTAATAAATATATAAAAAAAGGACATGGTGCCTAGTTTTGGACTGATATTATATCCTTTTTAGCCATTAGGAAAATATAAATTTAGATTAACATTTTAGTATGAGTTCTGCTCCAAATTTCGTCTACATTCCTCACCAAAAAAAATCGGCTCAAAATTTTGTCTACACTCTTGGCCAAAAAAAAAAAAAGTAAAGGGTCTCTTGAGTGGCCACTTATATAACACTTTTTGTACAAATTCAAAAAAAAAACATTTAGTATAATTTTGTTCCAAATTCGATTGAATATTTTAATATCAATTTTGTTCGAAATTCTTCTACATCACTGGAAAAGAAAAAGAGGTATGGTAAGCTTTGTCAACATTCTTGACCAAAAATAAATAAATAAATAAAGGGCCCATTTAGTGTCCACTTATATAACACTTTTTGCAGGAATTCATTGCTACTATTTGTATGCATCATTTAATTACTTGTGTGAAAAACCAAATTTAGTATAATTTTGTTGCAAATTCAATTGAATATTTTAATACCAAATTTGTTCGAAATTTTTCTATATTGCTGAAAAAGAAAATGAAGTATGGTGAGTTTTAATTACTTGCGTACATTTTAAATAGTCAAAAAGTAATAATAGCAATAGATGATTAGATGAACAACATATAAACTCTTGCTAAAAAAAAACGGAGAGCTTTAATTACTTGTGTACATTTTAAATAGAAAAAAAATAATAGCAACAGATGATTAAGCAAAATTTATTATTTCCTGCCTGTTTTTCTTAGTTTTTCCCCTTCTTAAATGGCTTTTTTTCCTAACTATTACGTTGTATTAATAAACATAGCATAATGAAAATTTGCAAATAAATTTTGCTCAAAATTTCTCTATATTAGTGAAAATGCTTGATATTAATGAACGTAATCTAATAACCTAAAAAAAAAATCAAGATGCATTTTGCTCCAAATTCCTCTATATTAGCGGAAAAAAAATAGAAGCCTCCTTGATTGGACACGAATTTAATGCTCTTTGGATACATTAACTATTACTATTTTTATGCACCATTTATTTATTTCTTTGTTGCTAAAAAATAATTATGCTAATATTTTTTTTGTGTTAAATGCGCTGAGCTCCAATTGTTTCAATGATATTAGATAACAGAAAATGTTTAATAGCCGGAAATGACTACATAGAGACAATGGAAGAACGACTTTATTTTTTTTCCTGCTTGCTCCTTTGAAAAGCTATTTGCTTGATGAATTGTGTCCTAATCACTCCTTTTTGTTTTACTTTGATAGTCTTTTTTTTTTTTTTTGCACATAGTTTAATAAAAGATGGTTAACTTTGTTAAAAGAGTAAATCTAAGCTACTATTTTCTTAAAATGTCGTTAAACTATTTCCAGAAGCATAACTAATCACTATATCTTTAGATTAATTACAATAACAATAAGTTAGTTACCAAACGCGAGTATATGCATTCATAGAGTAAGTTAGCGAGTGTTCTGGCAGACACATTAATTAGAAGGAGAGACCCGCAAGTATTTTTGTTGCTTTCCTTCTGTCCATGCCGCAGCATCCGTATGATTGATTTTGTTAGGTTGAACTTCAAATTTGGAGCTCAAGCTGTTGAAATTCATTGTTTTGAGCCATTCGCACAAGTTCGTTCTATCTAAGAGGCACAGGAGCCAGCACTGAAAAGAATACTAACAAAATACTAATCTTTATGGGGCAAAATACACAATAGGAGGAATATGTCATCTTGATTGTCCTTCCACGTACATCACGGAATATTAAGAGGATGCCTCCTCAATTCACGAAAAGCTGGAAAATTGGTTAGCCAGTTTCAAGGAGATAGATTGGTATAATCGCGGATTGTTTTAGTAACCAGAAAATGGTGAGAAAGATTCAATCAAAAATTGAAGAAGAATATTTCAAATGGTCGGAGATTTGACGTTTTAGCTTTGTTTGTAAATCATTAATGTTGTTTATCTCTTCCAGGGCTCATTGGCAATCAGCAATACGTGTTACCAGCATTCGAATAGTACAGAAGTCAAAAAGGATTTAAAAAAAAAAAAAAAAAACGCACGCCTTCTCAGATGATATTAGACCATTGGAAAATGGTTGGACGGTTTCATGGAAAGAATATTCAAATGAGAAAATGATAACATTATAGTATACGCAATGAACGGCTGAAACTACTGTTATTTTCACCGGAAGTAAACGGCTGAGCCCCCACCCCCCGGTCCAAAAAAAAAAAAAAAAAAAAAAGGCCGATTTAGATGATCCCCTCATCAGGCCGGGATTCCTAATGGAAAATTTTTTTACTCAATTACCAGTTACAAGGGTTTCCCATTTACTCTCTTCTTTTTTTTTTTTTGTGGTCTTATTCTTGATTTTGGTTTTATCTGAAAAATAAACAATTTCAAATCAGACAAGAAAAATCAAGTAACCTGTCATAAATCACACAATCTAGAATTCCTTTCAACACACGCAATCCGGATTGCATTGCCGTAGAAAATAAAAGAACAGTTTGTTTGGATAGTAATAATAATTCGCTTGTATCATAAACACATTTTCTAATCAATCTTTTTATGTTGTCAATCATTTTTTTATCTCACATACATCACATCACATCACATCACAAAAAATATTACAGTAATTATTTCAAATAATACTCTGAAAATTTTTGTTGTATCAATTTGAAGCCATGCACGTACGTTAACCTTGACAGCCCTTATCCAAACTCCCCGCCCCCCCGTTCTATCTCCTCTCTAGGTGCTTGGTTATTAAACAGCCACCTTGTTGGTGATATTTAAAAGTAGTGTTTGGCACAAAGCGCAAAACCTCACGTGTTAGGGAATCTTGAACGTCAAATCATAATTAATTGGGGACTAAATATGGAATCTTTTGATTGTTGATAAATGAACCAGAGAGCGGGGGTGGAGGGCGACGCTCAAAAGAGCACCACAGTCTCAGTCTTGATCGATCGTTCTTGTTTTCTCCCAGCAATAATTGAACGTTATCTTGATATCATTGAAAGGTGAGGCGCGGCAAATTTGGATTTTGGCGAACAAATTGGAGTGGAATTTCTGCGTCAATTGATGTAACAATTCGCAAGCCATTGAGCCAGATTAATTGTTTGGGTTGGTCTGTATCAGACCTTTGTCGGGTTGAAGACAGGCATTTGAATATTTGGTGCGCTCTCACAAATTAGATCCCAAACTTAGATTAGATTGTGTTTGGATTACATTTTTCATAAAAAAAATATTATAGCGATTTGATATATATATAAAAAAAATAATAATAAAAAAAATGTGACCAGGAAAAATAATGTAATTTTTTTTTTACGGAAACTCCGATCCAAGGAAGGCCTTACCGCTGTTGGTCTTGTTTGAAGATAAAAATTGAGGATGATTGCGGATTTGCCTTCACGTAACTAACGATGACGCACGCTGGGGCTGTCAATTCAATCTTATCTACCACAAGAATTTGGTTACTTACAGACAGATCAGAGAGTGCTTGGGTTGAGCTGATCCAATCTTCTTACCAGCGTCGCTTTTTTCTCTCTCTCTCTCTATCTCTCTAGTCTGTATATATATATAAATATATATGTTTCTCTCTCTCTCTCTCTCTCTATATATATACAGTATTTGTATGTATATATATACACTCCCACAAGCCACTGCCCCTTCGTTTCCGTCCCTTGCCTACTACGCCCACCAGACCACACCTCACCTGTCAGGCTGTCACAACTCACAAATACACAATCCACCACCCCCATATCGCATCTATTCTTTCATTTATTTTTAAAGTATTACCACTATATCTCTTCACCCTTCCGTTTCCTCCATTTCTTGGGAGCTTCCTTATCCATTTCCTCTTCTTTTGCGCGTACTCCCACCGCCTACTCTCGCAGCTGCCCCCTCAGGCTGACTTCCCTCACATTTCCATTTCCCAGGTAATTTTTTATATTCCCCATTTTTTTTTTGTTTTTTTTCCTTCCTATTTATCAGTTCCATCTGATTTTTTGTTTTGCTCTTCCGTCGCCATGCGGATGATTTCGGTACCACTACTGCCATATGAATCTTCTGTCTAAATTTCAGGAAGAGTAGATTTTATTTATGTCAATAATGCCTTGTCTCGGGAACCTGTCCTGCTCTTAGTCTTTAGCTAATTTCATTTGGGATTTTTTTTTTAATATTTATAGATCTGTTCTTTTTTTTTAATTTTCTTTTTAATGAAATTCGAGCTGTTTATACTTTATAGTTTGACCTGAGCTACTTTTGTTGAGCATCTGAAATTACGCTTTTCCTCAAATTTGGATTTTTTTGGGGTGAATTCCAATTACAGTGAGCTCGTTTGAGCTGTTTCTGGTGTCTTATGAATCTTGAGCTTGCTCGGCATTGTATTTGTTGATATTTGTATTGAGCTTCTCGATTTATATAGTATGTGAATTATGAGAGGATGCTATTTTAATCCTTGAAGATCGCTTTTGTTTCACAATCTAGTTAATTGACAGCATGCAATTGCTTTGATAGTTTGTTGGTGAAGTTTCTAGTTGCTTTCGGTAGCTGGGGTTGTTAGATCTGAATCGCTGTACTAGTTTTCATTGTCATGTCGTTTAGAGTGCTACAAATGTTAGTATATTCTCTGTGCAAGATGGAGATATTCTTTTACCATTTTTTCCCCGTTTATTCATGATCTGGTGGTGGAGTTGCGGTAGATTGGTGACACTGGTGGTATATGTTTGGAAGTTTGATTAGTAGCTGTTGCTTCTTGGTGTGTCTAGTTTGACTAGTAATCATCATAGTAATAATTGGGCACCACTTAAATTGTTACTATTTCTTTTTGGGTCATAGACTTTAATGGATCATTTGGCTTTCCTTGGGTGTTGTTGAAGGTTCAAGTGGGTAATTATCAGTTTGTCGTGTGTTTCTGTTGGGAAAATAAAGTTTCAATTATGAAAGAGTCCATCGTATTACTTGCTACACTTTTGACCTTCTGGTGCATTTCACAATAGTTTCTTTACTCATGTAGTCATGTCGGTATGCTACACTGCAGATAAAACATTAGCCAAAAGCAAAATGGAAGTTACAGGAGGCTAACTTTATGCGCTTCTATGGCCTTGGCAGGTACCTTTTTTTTTCTTTTCTTTATCTATCTATAAGGCCCTAACCAACTCCTGCTCTTATCAATCTCGATTCTTTTTTTTTTTTTTATTTAAATATTCATGTTTTTCTTATTTACTTATTTTTCTTTTCAATTTCGATCTTCCCTGTGTATAACTTGTATCATCCCATGTAGGTATCTGGGCAATGTGTGGGAAGAGTAACAGTTCAGGAGGCAGCAGCTTAGATAGTACAATCAAGAAAAAGGACATTAGTACCCAAAGAGGTGGAATGGAATTTGAGTCCGATTGGACAAAGCATTGTTGGAAATCATCAGCCTTCACTGCTCAAGCCATCCGTTCAGCAACATCTTTTATGCCTTGGTCTTGTAAAATATCAAGAAATGAAGGATTTCACGAATATCTTTAATCGGTAGCTGATTTTTCTGTTAAGTTGATCTTTGTAGTTGAGAGACATAGAAGGAATTCATGATGCTTCTGTCCACTTCCTGTTTGAGAATTTCTTATTCCAAAAATGCCTAATTTTGTTAGTGGAAAGAAGAGAGCTACCGAGTTGAACATGTGTTTCTCCAACGCTCTCGAGCAGGGTGCTCCACCTCACTCAAAAGGGGGTTCCTGCTTAACTCTAAAGTTCGTTGATGGTATCCATAGTCCTATCTTGCCTGGATTGCCCGATGATGTGGCAATGTACTGTCTTGCACTTGTTCCTCGAACTAATTTTCCTGCTATGGGTGTTGTTTGCAAAAGATGGAGGTCTTTTATCCAAAGTAAGGAATTTATCCGGGTTAGAAAACTAGTTGGCATGCTCGAGGAGTGGCTTTATGTCCTAACTGTTGACTCTCAAGGAAATGGGAGCCACTGGGAGGTTATAGACTGTTTGGGACAGAAACACAATGAATTCCCCCCAATGCCTGGTTGTGAGAAAGTTGGTTTTGGCGTGGTAGTTCTCAATGGAAAGCTTCTCGTAATTGCTGGTTATGCCATGATTGATGGAAATAGATCGCCCTCTGCTGATGTTTATCAGTATGATTCTTGCCTCAACAGGTTTGTTTTCTTTTACCTCATATTCCTGTTTCATTCTTTGCTTGTCACTGCATTCCTGCTTTTTGTAATGCTCAAGTACTCTGAACTTTCAGGGTCTTTTTAATGGAACATTTGAATTACGACTTTGTAAACACTTGCAAAATTAGGAGGTTTTATTTTTATGCTAGAATTTCTCGGTTGCGGTATCTTCAGCTAGTAGACAGCTTGATTAGTTTCATAACCAAAATGTCTTTTAACCCCCAATGACTAATCTAGATTGTGATACTTCTGTGCAGCTGGAGTAAGCTAGCGGACATGAATGTTGCACGCTATGATTTTGCTTGTGCTGAGGTAAATGGCATGGTCTATGCGGTTGGCGGCTATGGGATGGATGGTGAATCTCTCTCATGTGCTGAAGTGTATGACCCTGATGCTGACAAGTGGACTGTAATTGAGAGTCTTCGCCGACCACGGTGGGGATGCTTTGCTTGCGGATTTGAAGGAAAGCTCTATGTAATGGGAGGTCGATCGAGTTTCACAATTGGAAATTCAAGGTTTGTCGATGTGTATAACACTGAGAGGCACACCTGGTGTGAGATGAAAAATGGTTGTGTCATGGTCACCGCTCATGCTGTGGTGGGGAAGAAACTTTTTTGTATTGAGTGGAAAAACCAGCGGAAGCTGGCTATATTTGACTCAGAGGATAATTCATGGAAGATGGTGCCAGTTCCAGTAACTGGGAGCTCAAGCATCCGATTCCAGTTTGGCATACTGGATGGAAAACTTCTTTTATTTTCACTGCAGGAGGATCCCGGTTACACTACCCTTCTGTATGATCCAAACGCACCCCCTGGCTCAGAGTGGCAGACCTCAGTGATAAAGCCATCCGGTTCGTGCATGTGCAGCGTCACAATCAAGGCATAAAGTGGTCGATTTCATTAAAGATGATGATGATTTCAGTGGCGTTCTTAAAGAGTCTTCCCCCCGGTTTCCGTGCGGGGTTCCGTTGTTCGTTTAAGGAAGCAGTTATGCATATGATCTATTGTATAGTTTTAGTAAGTTGGTTGATTTAAGACTAGTGTGATTATGTCATCTTGTATGAGTAATTTGCTTGCGAAGCTTTACTGACATAAATCTTGAGCAGCAGTTGTTGTTGTATCTCAAATGTTAGTGGCGTCTGTGATGGACTGGGATGCAGTAATATTCCAGCAAGTATATGTGGGCAAAATTCCAATGGACGATCATGTCCGTGGGCTGTGGAGTTTGTTGCCAGTACTGCGGTAGATGAATTAAACACGTGAAATGTGGCACGACAACGTGAAAGAACTTTGCATGTTTTGATATGCATTGCTAGCGAAAGAGAATGTACGTTAAAAGCTTTTCACGGTTTGAACGGGTGCTTCCAGTTGCCATTTGAATGAAAAATGATCTCGTTGTCACCTAATCATCAACAACGCAACGGGTGTCTGTGGCAATACTAGGTTGACTAATACCGAAATCTCTGAAGTCTCGAACGATGCCCTATATCACCAACCATATGCTCAATTTGTCCCCAGGAGAGGACAGCCGAAGAGGACGCAGGAAAGGACGTCGAAAGTCTTTACTTAACGTGCTTGCTTTGTACGAGGCTACGGAGTGCAGTTTTGCAATTTTACTTGCTATTAGTAACTGCAAAGTCACCAACTTGGTTCTCAATCGTCTCTCTGTTTTTTCACTTGGGATCCTCGGTGACATGTTTTCTGTGCCAATTCAATGCCACCTATAGTATTGCGCCAAGTGTCCTGTTATTATTTACACTTTAATTTTCTAATAATTCAACTTGGTTTGGTTTAACACAAGTGTAAATAATAACAGGACACTTGACGCAATATTATAGGTGGCATTAGATTGGCACAGAAAACATGTCACCGATTATCCCAATTGCTGTTTTTTAACCAGCTGTAAAAAATTTGAGGAGTGCGTTCAAGAATCACTCTCGTACACATTTTGAAGGGGAAGATAATCAATTTGTTCTTTTTAACTATTTCTTTAATTCATTAATCTGCATGAATACCTGACCATATTTATTGAATAACACATCAGTTAAATTATCTAAGACTCCTTTTGAATTGGCCTATTTTTAAAAATAAATTCTTCATATATAATATTACAGTAATGCACAAATGAAAACAATACTTAAAACACATCATCCATACAATTTATTAAGACACCTGACCGTGTATTTTGAGTGGTTCTCGAGCCTAATTTGATCTCAAATTCGAGCATATATTTTTAGTTTGGATAAATATGCCATACACACCAACAGCACCCACCAGTCAAATTACGCATTAAATTTAAGTCCTACTTTGATTATATTATATATGTGAGATATACTCTTTGAGTGGCTCGAGCAACTGCTGTTTTTACTCTTTGGCTTTTGGTTTGGTTTGGGATTATTTACCAATTAGCAAACCCAACGAGGACTTTAATCGCGTGTTAATTAGCGTAAAATATCAAGCGTTTCATCAAAGAAAATACTCCCCCCCAAAAACCCAAAAAAAGGCGGCAACAACTTGAAAGTTAAAACCTCCACCCACCACCCTCCCCCAAGGGTTCCGCCGTCCCCAAAGCCCTCCGCTTCTCCCAGCACCGCCATCAACCACCGGAAATGTTCGGCACCCCATCATCAGCCCCGCCCTTCGGGACTCCCTCCTCAACCCCTGCATTCGGTACCCCCTCTTCGACCCCGGCCTTCGGCACTCCGTCTTCCACCCCTGCCTTCGCCACTCCATCTTCAAGCCCAGCCTTCGGAACGCCGTCCACCCCGTCGTTTGGCACCGGCTTCGGAACCTCACTGTTCTCTACTCCGTTCTCGCAGCAGCAATCGCAGCAGAGCTCTTTCTTTCAGACGCCTCAGAGCTCAAGCCCTTTCGGTCTCTCGACGCCGTTCGCTGCCACCCAAGTGCAGTCTTCTCCGTTTGGTCAGCCCGCTGTGACTCCGGCATTGCCCTTTGGAAATGTTCAATTGACCACTCAGATGGCTCCAGTTGCTCCTCTCCCCTTTTCTCTTGCCGATCGTGATATTCAAGTAAGCCTAACTAGAGAAGTACTTTTTTTTTTTTTTTTTTGTTTTGGAAAAATTCGTAGCTGTATTTAGTTTGCATCTACATATGGCGGTTTTCCTTTAAATTTATGGTTTTGCTATGTGAACTATACTAGGCTATTGTTGATGCTTACAAGGAGGAGCCTGGGAACCCTAAGTATGCATTTAAGGTTCGATTTTTCATCATTGACCTTGTCCTTGTCAGATTTTTTTAATTCTGTTTATGCTCGATTCTTGTTTAATTGGTAAAATTCTTGGGTGAAGAAACGTGGATTTTGGGGACATTGACGTTTGAATTGATTTGGCCATTGTAACTTTATTTTGTTAATTATTAATTAGTAATTTAGCAATGATTCTCTGTCCCCTTTGAAGAAGGAGAGATGGTAGGTTAGGTTACGTTGCCTTCGTTTAGCTGAAGTCTGAGAAAGGAAAATATTCATTGCATGAAACACTGAATGTAGTGATAGGCCAACACATAATTGCAATTTGGAACAAATTGGTGGCAAGAATAAGCTGCAGATGAAATGTATTTGTCTCTCATTCTTAGAAAAAAAATGATTAGACAGCGTCTTTTCTTGGTTCCCAAAATTTTCTCCATTCTATGTTTATGAAGTTTTTAAAATATGTGTTTGTGGTTTTGCAGCATTAATTGTTCAGCGTGACTGAACCTCAATATAGGGTGAAACCTGCTGGTGTACCATTCTTGTTTAATTGGTAAAATTCTTGGGTGAAGAAACGTGGATTTTGGGGACATTGACGTTTGAATTGATTTGGCCATTGTAACTTTATTTTGTTAATTATTAATTAGTAATTTAGCAATGATTCTCTGTCCCCTTTGAAGAAGGAGAGATGGTAGGTTAGGTTACGTTGCCTTCGTTTAGCTGAAGTCTGAGAAAGGAAAATATTCATTGCATGAAACACTGAATGTAGTGATAGGCCAACACATAATTGCAATTTGGAACAAATTGGTGGCAAGAATAAGCTGCAGATGAAATGTATTCGTCTCTCATTCTTAGAAAAAAAATGATTAGACAGCGTCTTTTCTTGGTTTTCCCAAAATTTTCTCCATTCTATGTTTATGAAGTTTTTAAAATATGTGTTTGTGGTTTTGCAGCATTTATTGTTCAGCGTGACTGAACCTCAATATAGGGTGAAACCTGCTGGTGTATCAGATGTAAGTTCAATGTGGTTTGAGTTATACTTCTGATTCTGTTGCTTTTATTTACATGTTGAGACTTTGTAGTAAATCTTGTGAATTAGTTTGGCTTGTTAGATAATGTGGGCAGAGGCCATAGGGAAACTTGAAGGCATGGAGAGTTCTGATCGAGAACGACTTTGGCCCCACCTTGTTCAGGGATTTAAAGATCTGTCACAGCGCCTCAAGGTACCAGATGGATGATCATTACCTCCTTGAAATGAGGATGGCTTCAGTGCTTGGAAAAAATTTTTTGTTGAAGCCTTCCTAACTCACATTTGTTTCATTTCGATGTGCCAAAACTGCATTCTTTGAAGAATTTTTTTTAAATATTAAATTTCTGTGTATCCAATCTCTATAATTAGATTCGCTAGATGGCATAAGTAGTGCCTCTTTCTCATGTTAAATAATGTGTGTTTGGATAGAGTATCATTTGAAATATTATTTGGAATAATTATTATAGCACTTATTATAATGTGATGTATGTGAGATAAAAAGGTATTTGAAAATATAAAAAGGTGGGTTGGAAAATGTGGTTATGATGCAAGCAAAATATTATGTGGAAAAATTTAGCTATCCAAACACTATTATATTGTTTCTTGGCGGGCAATAAAGCGAGCAATCTATCAGTATCTTCACCAAGAATTTATTTTGTTAATCCTCTTTTCATACCTTTATGGTAATTAAATGTTAGTCTTTGGGATACCTTGCAATCGTGTTCTTTCTTTTCTCTATCAACATTATCTGATTGTAGCTTGGGATACCTGAATTTATTTTCTTTTTTGAATTGTGTTTCTTTAACTTTGGATAAGCTACAAGATGAAGTTATAGTCTCAGATTCTGAGAGATTGCGAATAACACAGAGCAATGTAAAAATGGTACTCTCTTGTTCTCTTGGTTTGATATACCAAACTTGTGGTTAGTGTACTAGGTTTGTTAACCTGCCTTTATGCAGCTTCAAAGGCATTTCCAAGCAGACACTTTTCCTTGGATTCGGAGGATGCAACAAAAGGAGCAGAGTCTCCAGAGGCGCCTCTTAAGGGTGAGATGTCTGGCATTATACTTCATTTTTATCATATTGTCCAAGATGCTAGTGTTTTGATCTGATAGTTAAGCATTTTCTGCTGCAATACAAGTAGTAATATAAATGATTAGGAGATTTAATTTTGTTATAATCCTGTAATATTCACTCATGTCTCTTTGTTTTAGAAGAAACAATTAAGGAATACCATCTAGATGAAGTTTTAGACCCCAAAGTACCCATGTCGACATGCCATGACACTGGTGCTGGTATGGGATATGTGTCCAATGAAAAATTTTTGGACACTTTTGACTTTTGTGAGGTCTGATGTCGAAGCAAGAGGAGAAGAACTGGGTGAGAAAACTCATAGATGCAGAAGACTTGTTGCATTGGAGTCCTACTGGAATCCTTTTGAGCTATGGCTTGTTGGTTACTTTAGAATTCTCCAATCCTTAGTGAGCTACGACTTGTATGTTGGCTGTACTGTATAATTCTTATTTTTACTTGAAATTTTGCTGTACCCACGTTCTCTTGTCTGAGTCTTTAGAAGTGTCCCTGTATCCTAATTTTAGAAGGTTGACGAATCAGACACTTAGACACATACTCGAATCCGACACCTATACCCGAGTCCGAGTAACATAGGAAAACAGAATGTTCAATACACTAGCTATGTACACTGGACTTTGCTATGCAACAGATAAAGAATATAGTCTCATATGATACACAGGTAATGCGAATTATAGAGGCATTGGAAGGCAAAGGGTGTCGATCACCTTTGATGAAGGGAGAAGCTGAATTGGCGGAGAAGTTGGCTTCATTAACTCGACAGGTACTTGATCCAGGTCTTTTGATCTGTGTAAGATTTTTATGATGTGGCTTGTAATGGAGCTTGTATTTACTAGTAAATTCTGACAGTTAAAAGGATCAGGAGCAGAACTTTCTAGAAGGGTTCAAAATCTACTGACTCTATCTCGTGTTCAAGCCAATGGCCTTGGTGGTAGATCTATGTATATACCTGGATCAACTAAAATACATGAGCAAAGTCTTTTGGACATGCAGGAGGTATTGTCAAATCTCATTTTAATCAGCATTGCTGACATGGAGGTGGTACATCACTTTCATTGATATGCGTGTTTAAATGATGGAATAACCCAATAAAATGCAGGAAAAAGAATGATCAGTGTATCATTTGAAGCTTTGTCCTTCATTGCACCCCCAGATATTTATTGCAAATTTTATATGCTCACCCTTGTGGCTCACGTACTTTTGGACACAATTACATGAAGCAAGCAAAAATATGTCTGAATGCACGCCCAGCCTAAAACAAGTCATATAACTCATGGTGAAGAATGATTCAATGTAAATTATGCTAAAATTGTAAAGAGGCTACTTTTGTCCTTTCTGGACACAGGTCTTGCAACAGCAGACGGAGGCTATTGCTAGGCTTGGCAATGTTTTAAAGAGAGATATGAGGGATGTGGAGATCATCATGGCTGAGGAAACAGAGATGTCAGAAGACTAGCCATACATTTAAGGTGTTCGCTGTTCATTTTCAGTTTGTTGGTTTAAAAGCTTTTGCTCCTGTTAGGATAAATTTTGTTGGCAACAATGAGCAAGTTATGGGAATTCCTACTGCCACATCTCTTCTACCTTGCTTTTTGACCTGGAAATTTAGATGGATCAGAGGCTAGAATCTTAATCACCTCTATCTTGATTGCTGTTGGAAAATATCCCTCCCGTGAGACTTCATTTGATGATTTTATGCTTCATAGATCAGGTCAATTTATGCTCACAAAGATCAGCGGCCGGAAGTTTGATTTTTGTGCTCTGGATATGCATGTCATTTTCATCAAGGTCAGCAAACTACGGTAACAGAATTCGTTCTCGACACCAAAGGTTTGTTGTACAACTCGACAAGCAAACTGTGCTTGTTGGATGGCAAATTGTATCATGTAAAGTACGAGATTGAGAACCAAGCATACCTTCACTCTGTGAGATTATGGGAATTTGTCTATTCACTTTGAGATTGTACGCAGTATCTCAGTAATGGATGTAGGTTAGAACATGCCTATAGTACCAGGATTTTGTAGTCGCTATCGTGAAGTACTGCAGTCAGTGAAGTTCAAATAGACTACACTGAAAAACAATCGTTCTAAAACTAATTTTAATATATATTTGATGTAGTGGTTTATATTGTGAACTATATACGAACGAAACAACAAAATATAGAAGAAAGTGGAGTAGAGAAAAGTAGGTAAACAGTAAGGAGAATTATATTTTCATTCACTCAATTGTTGATAGGTTACGAGAGACGTTGGATGATCTTTATTTACAGATAAAACAAACTTAATGATACATGAGCTATCTTTAATGCTTGTGCATAAACTGAGTTGTTCCATAAAATGTACCACATGCTCTTAGGAGAGATACATGTACCGACCTTCTAAGAGAAGGAAATGGACATCCATATCAATTCATTTAGTTGTTTCATAACAATAATATTTTTATTAACCCTATTTTCCCAATCTACGAGAGTTTTTTTGGCACAGATGGTAATAATACAAATGCAACAGTCTGCAGTTTTGTCGCTACATCTTTTGTAGCCAAAATTGCAAATTTAGCTATTACATAACAATGGATAGGACCTTAGCTGGCTTTCCTCTTTGGCTTTCTTTTGAACCTTGAACAACAATGAAAACTCCCCACCAAGAAGCTGCCCTTCCAGTTATTGAACCACAGATAATACTTGATGATCCTTCAGGTGACACTGTTTTGGGTTTTCGTATTAATTTGTTTTTTGTTTTTTGGTTTTCACATTAATGCAATTATGAATATTCTCAACATTCATTGTATTTTTCTGCCATGATCAATACCACCAAAGATGTCCAACCAGTGAACACGCGTGCACCTTTTCCCTTTCCCTTCTGCTGATCATACTGCTCCCACAAGTAACCAGTCTGATGGTAGTTTTTAACCACATTCCTAGGATAAAAAGGAGAGCTCGAAATCACTGTAAGCATATACTATATGTGGCAAAATCATCTTTAAAAAGAAAAAAATTAGAACAGAACTTTCTGCCACAGAAAAATTGGTTACGTGATGATAGAAAAGTATCTTTTGCAATCTGCGCATTTGGATGTGCGAGTGCCTAAATGCCTAATCACACACCATACCTGATCAAGTTGTTCCTCAAATCATCATATATCGCCTTGGCACGTTGTCTGTATGGTCCATCCTCTATAATGATCAAACCAAGGCAGCATCAACTTTATAAGAAAGAGTTTCAGAAGAAAATGTTAATTTCTCATTTATTTGTACCTCTGGAGTAGTAGTGAAGTGCAGAGAGAATCCTATAATTCATGTTCATCCATATAGGCCCCCTCCAATATGGTGGATCATGCTCGGTATTTCGTTTCATGTAAATTGAGCTGTGGCAGATTATTTGTATTTCAATTAATGTTGTACAATTTTCTCAATATAATCACTTTGCCGATGAGTTGAAAAATATGTACCTCGTTGCATGAAAACCAGTGACTGTTAAACTAATAGGTGAGAATCCCCTCCTTACCTCGTTTTCGAAAGAGACCTCAGCCCGAAGTTTGTCCATAAAGTGCTTCTGTTTGAAATGAGGTCAAGTTGTTTTTCTAGTATCCAGGATCCCTGCTTGCAATTGAGTATATCATTTGATCCCAGATAACACAAAAAGGCTGACCAAGTGTGAAGAGAATGGTAACAAGAAATATTTTAAAGTACAAGTTGTTGCAAAGAGGAAGGTCATAGTAACTTACAGGTGGAATAAGCCTTTCCATCAGTGGGAAAAGGCTGACATAGCCAACATGAGGAACCAGTCTCAACACGGGTTTCTCTAAAACTTCTCGAATAAGCTCTCTACTTGGGTGACCGTTAACTGTCTCCACAACTTGCCAACTTAATCGAACCTGGAAGGGCAATTCCTTACTAGTTTCTTATAATGCATCAGTAACAGAATATTCCTTTTCAACATTAAGTCAACAGGTAGCCTTTTGGAAGCAATTTGGTTTCATAAGAATCCCCCTCTTACACGCTTTCAACATTTATTGACATGAAGCATGTAGACAACTCATCCAACCACCCCACCAACCCCCCCCCCCTCCAAAAAAAAAGAAAAAAGAAATAAAGGAAAAGATAAATAAAGCATCAGTAACTTTATGCAAGAAAAAGTTGCTGTCATCACTCCACAAAACCGTAAGATAGCTTACGTTTTCTGTATGATTCCCGTAATCAAAATAAGCTCCATATGCATCATCAAAGTGCATCTGGACAGAACGTAGACAAACCTTAGATCCAAAACCTAGATAAACGCAATAGTTTTTTGATGGATAGACCAAAATGAGATTAATATCCAGTTACAAGGAAACATGTCTGTAGTAAAAATTAGAGCTGACCTCATTTAAAAGCTGAAAATCAGAAAGCAGCTTAGCTGTGGACCTATACTCCTGTTTCAGTTCATCATAGACTTTGAATTATGTTACAGAGAAATCTTTGCATACAAAAATAGTATTATGGTGTATTTTGTACCTTTCCATGTTCATTTTCCTTCTCAAGAAATTCTAAAATCGAATGCAAGCAATCTGCAGCAAGATGCATCCAACATCTAATATCCAAGTGGCGTTCATCTTCACTTGGGTGTGATGCACGGGGATAATCATCTAGTCCAGAAGATAGAGTCTGGAAATGCAAAGAAACATCTAATTATTCTGGTGTAACAGGTAAAACAATTTTCAATTATTCTAACAAGGACGTTCATGAATGGAACAAGTGGATCTGAGAATAAACAGCAGAGTAACAGCAAAAACTTTACTCCAGAATAAGCATAGATTGTTTATGTGAAGCTCCATTTGAAATTGAAGCCCCTTTAATCTCTTTCAAAATCACAATATGTATTAAAAATACAATGCAGTTAGAATTGTGTCTTTCTTCCAAATTATTGCGCTGATACTGTATTTGTATTTTACAACCTTTTAGGTATTTATTTCAAACTCATTAAGATGTGGAATAAGCAGCCAGACGTCATATAACTTCACGTGTTTGCAGTAATATGTGTCTTAGGATGTCCATGAAGCAATATTCAAGTACATTAAGCAACTAAGCGTGCATATCCAGATACAGTTAAGCCGTTTAATAATGAATCAGGCACAAAACCTTTGGATTTAATTCACGAATAGTTTTATTGTCTCTTCCATGCCAAAAATAGCTGCTCACAGCCTTTCCTGCAAATACAGCAGGTAGAACTTCTCATAAGATGCTTAAACATGATAGAAGCTACCAATTACATTAAAGCTATGGAAGTTTAGAAATTGATTTCAGACTCGTACAATGCTTAGGTAACTAACAAACTAAGCCTTAAATAGCCAATTTCAGCTTAACATGCATTCATTTTTGACATAGAAATGCATACCTAATACCAGTATTCAATCTTTTTGAGTTAGAGGAACAAAGTAACTAAATTATCCACCAAGATATTTAGACTCCAAGGTTGCTGTGCAAACTAACCACCAAGATCTTTAGACTCCAAGGTTGCTGTGTAAACTAAGCAATACATTATCTCACAGTTTAAATGATGGGAATCAAGGAAGATAATGGTATTTACCCGATTGTGTGGTATTGAACCATTTAAACCATCCTTCAAGACGGACAAATGCTTGATCAAAGAAGATTGATATCTCTTTCCTCTCACCAGCAGCAAACTTCTTGGCCTTAATGCTGCAAATAAGGTCTGCATAAAGCAAGCCAAGCCTTCATACATAAACATTAAAATCATGCTTCTGGCACATATGATGATCTATTAAAAGATTAATCTGTAACACAACATGGAATAAATCATAAGTTTTTCTTTGCTTATCACTGAACCAGATCCACGATGATCTACAAACATCACCTTCTTTTAACTCCATTCAGTGAAAAAAATTTCCGTTTATTGTAAATAGACCATTCAAAAAATATATGCAAGCACTATAACTTTGCTCAATGTGATTGTATTCTGACCAAAATTCAGCACAAACCAAATAAGCAAACTGAGCAGCCCAATTCTTAAAGCACTTAAAAAGACTAGAAATTATTGAAAGATAAGTTTACCGCGTAAAACTAGGAACAATGTTGGAGGATTCCCATTTGTTGGATGCTGGGTAACAAATTCCTCTGGGACCTTACTGCCAATTCAAATAAATAGCTTGTCAAAGAGAGATCAACAGTATATGAGATCTGAAATGATAACTAAGCATATCAGAAGAAGACTGTATTTATCACCTTAAAGCTTCAGCACCTAAAATTTGCTCACGTGGAATCCATCCATCAATATTCATTAGGTCTAGCCAGTGTCCGATAATATCCAAGCAAATATGGATATCCCAACGCCTGATCATTGTTAAGAAGAAATGAAATATTAGAATACCAAAAACTATACTGATCTTCTAAACTATGCTGACCTTCTAAACTAAATAAGGATCCATCTGACTAAAGACAGAACTAACTTAAAGCTGCAGAAAACCACCTACCAGATCAGTAGCTGATGGAAACCCTCATCCCACAAAAATCCCCTGGGGAAAAAGGGACGACTTGGAACTGCTGTATAGAGCTCAGCTGGCCAATATGAAATAACGTCATCACCATGCTTTTTCTGCATCAGAACATAGCCCACCGTTACTTTGTCAAAAGCCCCAGTGGTAATAATTTACCACAGAAATGCTAAACATTTCAGTCAAACTCCAAAACTTAAAATAACAACCCAAATGCATAGCACATATGATTTAACTACAAAATAAAAATTTTTGGATGGAAATCTAGAATAAGAGCACATCAAAATAGTATCTAGTATTTCATTTGCTTTTGTTTCTTTTCTTTCTAATACTTTAAGTGACTGTTTGTAGTAATTCTAACAGTCCATGCACTAGATGCATCAAAGTACAATGGGTAGTCACAAAACTCATGTCTTACATTAGATGATTGTCCATCTATGCTGTTATTAGCAAAATACAAGACAGAATCACGCTATGCTAGTCTGTCTTACATTATGGTGGTTTAAAACTGACTCTTCCAGAAATTTTCAGATGCATACAGCATGACATTGACAACAATCAAATTCAGTGGAACAAATTAATGCTTGTGTAGATTTACTGGCAGTGGAACAAGTTAATGATTGTGTAGATTTACTGGTGATCAAACAAAGAGAGCATACAAGTGAGACTAGAGAATATAATTGCTTCTGGATGCAATAGGTTTTTACAAAGCAGAGAAGAAGAAAACAAACATGTATACCCCTAACCACTGCCCCATCAAGCTTAGTGCAAATTCACTTTTACAGGATCTCACAGTTCACATGGATTGCAGCAAGTACTCAGCAACTATATTTAGCTACCGGCAAGAATTATTTGATCCATCCAAAATGGATTATGCATAATTCAAAAAGTTGAAGATGTAATCTCATTAATTTGAACCTTCCTTGAGTCATAAACCCTTTTTTCCCCCTTTGGAGTTGTAAACTTGTCAAGTCATAAAATGTGAAGCAAGCATGAGAAACGATGCAAACTAGTGTTTAAATCAAATAAATGGTAAAGAGTGAACAGAATTAGACATATACATTGATTTCAGCAAATCTTGTTAAGCAACCAGAGGCAGTTAGAGTAAAATTTCTGTATAAAATTTCTATTTTTTAAGATCCATGAGCAGAATATATAAAATTTCTATTTTTTACTTTACAGTAAGCAGAGCTTGTAAGCAGTACAATACTCACAAAGACAATAAGATTCACAATAATGTAAAGCCTCAAAAGGACATCGGAACCACATTAAGGATAATAAATAGAGCAACTTACATCAGGGCGATTTGGGAGTGCAATTTGTGACTGCCCGTAAAAGTACCCTATACCACCAAGCAGATTGGCAAGTGCAGCCTTACCCACTGTCACAGATCCAGAATCAAGCTGAGGAGACCAAATGAAAGTTTCAGAAACACTTCAAGAAATGCATTATTGCTTTCAAACTGAAAAAGGACAACATGAAGGATGACTCATTTCAACTGCAAAAATAGTCACATAGAGCCAATAATCCTTTGGCGTAGACAATCTTAGCACCCAAAATGATTTGTGAACTTACAATTTTCTTAGTTGAAATGGCTCAGATGAATTTGTTGTATCACACTGCACACTGGCTGTACAATCATCCAATAACTACATTGATGGCCTTGGAAGCATGATTTGAACATTGATATACACATGCATATAATTTGGCATCAATAAACTCTGTGGAAGAGAATACAGCCAATGACTTCGCATTTTATTGAATGAATCTCTATGAAATGATAGTTCACATCCTACATCATCTGTATTTTATTTCTAAAAGATGATTACAGTGATTGACATGCCAAAGCACAAGTTTTATCTAACCCCACTAGCTAGCAACTCTAAGTAATCCTGCAGCATACATTTCATGTAATGCATAGAATAATCTAAGATGAGAAGTCAAGGATAGAATATGTAGGATAGGGCCGTTGTAGCCCACATTATCATGCTTGGAAACTGGTCTAAAAGAGATTAAGTACTCATCTAAGTTCAAAAGATTATGAAGCCCAAGGATAAACTGGTCGTTACCTCATCACCAAGATTGAAGCACCTTTCGAATTTGTCAGCATAGTCTTTTTGCTTCTCACTCAATTTATTGGTCAATGAGGCACCTACAAAGAGTAAGGAAGGAGTCGGCAAAGATTTAAATGTTCAGGTTAAGCTAAGCTTAACAACCACCCTGAACAGGGAGAGGACATAAAGCATCTAAAGTTTGTGTTGTTAACCAGATTTAAGTTAACAAACTTAAGAACAGTAAATAATTGCTCAAGATCAAATTCATCAGTTTTGCCTGAATACCTTCCTTGAAGGTATCCCATACTTCACTCAGATTATGCAAATTTCAGCACCATATTTTTTCTATATATTATCCAAGAACACTTCTTTTTCTTTTGAAGTGCAGATAATAAAAGGTCGACAGCGGAAGGCACCTGCAAGACTGATGGCACGCTCTTTTTGCGCAAGAGTTCCAGACTGGAAAATGATATCTGCCTTGAAAGGTATCCTACCAGAGAGCTGAATACACAAAAGTCGTTACTAAAATTGCAAATACAAAGAGAGACTTGAGCTGAAGTCTTATTTGACAGACTGAAGAAGCAGGAGCTCATGAGATTGCTGAAATAAACCTGAAACACTAAGATGTTTGATGACCCTTCTGATGTATCTGAAAGCTGCAAGCGACCCACCTTCCTTGCCTGAAAAGTAGACAAAAACAACTTTAAGAAAGGCAGAGGAGTTACATATCATACTCAACAGCGGTGCAAAAGCCACCAAATGCTGTAAAAGTCACTACAAGCATTCTTGCATCAAAGCTATTAACAAGGCCGAGACAGAAAACTAGGGAGGACAAACTCATGTACTTGGATCCCAAGATTTGATTGGACAAGATCAGATAAATTATGGACAAAAGGTGTCTTGAACCCAGAATAGTGAAATTCAAATTCATCCTGCAAAAAAAACAAAAAAAAAAAAGCGAACAAACACACTCACAGTGAGATACAGAAATCCTGGACACAACTGAAAAACTATCCCATAGCTTCAATAAAATTTATGTGCACTGTAATCCTCCTATTCTGGACACCAGCAAACATTCCATGTGGCATCATACTGTAACTTAAAAGATGTGAAAATACTAGAAGTTTTTTATCAATTAAGATTTATATTAATTTTTCAGTATCATACCTCAGTACTTAAAAGTAGCTGCCAATTGCCAACATCACTCCGATATCCAGATGCTAGGATAGATTCATCATCTACATCTGTGGCTCTGCTACCCAAATTTAGTGCATTTCCACTTTCATCATCCATATAGAAGAACAGATGCACAGTTTTTGACATTTCCTCACTAAGGTTTACTCTGTCAACAATTTCAAAGCTGTTAGAGAAGAAAGAAATCACAGGACATGAAAGATGAGCATAGCATCTAAGATGCTATAGCTTATTAGCAATGAGAAGTAATTTCAGCAAGTTTTGTTTTCTGAGGTCTAGAGCATGTCCTTGACAAATGTGATAACCTCCAAAAGAAAGTTTTGCACTAAGTAGTTTCATGCTCAACATTCCAGATGCACCCACTATATTATATGTTCCTCAGCATCAAAGTTAAGCATGCATCCAACAAGCAAAGACATTCTCACATAAATATTAACAATATAACTGGTTCAGCAGTTGCTTAATGAGAGAAAGGAGACTCGCAAAAACGCAATCAGACGAATTCAAGATTTTACATGATAACAATAAAATATTGATCAAAGAGTGTACAGAGAAATTACTAGACAATTAAGTGACACATTCACGTCAATAAAATTCCATCCAATACTTACTTTTGAAAGAATAGCATTTGGGAAGACTTTCAGTTTCTAGGCTTATACACTAAAAGCAACCAACTGCCTTTTGGTTTTAAGAAAGTGGCCATAAAATTTAAGTTAACGGGGATTACTCATCATTTTCCACTTCAATTCGGACAGCCCAGTCTCCACCATAGCTGCTCCCATGCTCCTTGGACTTGAGGAAACTTGTTTTCAAGGTCATATCTTGGTCAACCAAAATTTGATGTCCATAATCCCGTCCATTATGCTCTGTCCATCCATATGTCCTAAGCTCATCTGAATCTTGGCAGATGTGTCGCATGGCATACCTTCCATTCGTAATACCAATCCACATCAAACCAGCAATCAAAGACTGTGGGGTCCTACCAATAAACACCAAAAAGTACATGATTATGTCAATCCCAGTCCACACTGTGCATGTTTCATAAAGCATCATAAGGCACACTAGAATTCCATCAGAAAAACTATACAACATATTGGGGAGTCCTTCTGGTTCCATTGAGGCTGAAAGATGAACCAAGATACTCAATATATGAACTAAGCCCAGCTCGATAAGTGCTCACTGAGACTAAAACATCGAAGGATCAAACCAAGTCTGCAGTGTTCTTTTTAAGGTCTAGAACTCAGCTTGAGCTCAGTTCCATGAGTCAACTAGACGTTATACATATTAATAAATGAAGGTAATCAAGCTGGCCTTCGAAAACAACAGCATTTGGCTCGATTAGATTCCTTTAGACCCTACTTTTCATTCTACCACATAAAATTGCACGCCAAAAGCAGCAATTTTTCTTGACATTCCAGAGCAGAATGTGAGAAGGAGTCGATACCGTGCACGAATCCCAAAATAAACGTTAGGTCTATAGGTTCCCCAATACAAGCTCTCCTTGTGCTCCCCTTGAAACTGCCAGGAAAAAGGAAAAATCATCCTCGTAGCTGAATTTAATTTATTAGGATACATAAAACAAAGTGGAAAACTGAAATTATACTAAATTAAAGAACAAATATTCACCATGGGAAGTTCCATGAGTTTGGGAGCGGGAAATGGCGTGATAACCCTGGGCTTTTCCGGCTCTTCATTAGTATTTACCAATCGGAAAATGAAAAAGAGGGCGATCGAGGAGAACAGGATTCCAAACCCAAGGAAAACTTTGCTGCTCACGTTTGTAATTCGAATGAGGCTTTGGTCTCTGCCTCTATAACTTCGAGGTCTAGCGTTCGTACTTACTCTGTGGACTGACTCATCACCAACGGCGTCTGCGGAGGGCTTGCCTCTACTCCGAGTGCTGCTTCGCGTTGAACTGCCGGCCATTTTCCGGTGTGGGTTTATTGCTGATTCTGATTTCTGGGGAGGTTTTGCGCAGAGTGCGCCTGCGACTGATGCACAAGAAGCAGGACGGTGGACTTGGACTGGGACAAGGCCCGTAGTGTTATTGAAAATCTGGGTTGATGTATCTTAAAGTCCATATCTGAAACCTATAAACCTGCCTTGATCCTGGGCTATAGCTATGAAAATCCTCAAACTTTGGGCCACGGATGTTAAAGACCAGGACAGTAGACTTGGACTGGGCCGAGCTGTCTCAGGTGATCTCTCAGTTTTTTTTTTTTTTGGTGGTATAATTGTTACTAAAAAACATATAGGGTCTGTTTCGATTGGGCAGTTTTTTGACTAGTTGAAAAATTGTAGTAAAAAACTACTAGTAGTATATGTAGTCAAAAAACAACTCGTTAGTCAACGCATTGTTTTGAAATGTCTACAGTGGTGGTTTTGGGGTACGATATTATTGTTTTGGCTCGGAAGTAAGAAAACCATTGCTGTTTCTACGGAACTCTTCATTCCTTTTCCTCAAACCGAATTTCAACTTGCAGGTGCTCATATGTGGAACCTACCTGTCGACATCTGAAAGCTTTTCTTCCCGAGCAAATTCGTCCTACTTTTTTCGTTCCAAAGCTGCTTGTGGTAATTTTGGGCAGCTGCCATTAAAAAACTTGCCCGAAGCTTACTCTCGTTAGCTTCAACGGAGACACCTTCAGTGAGCTGTTCTGTTCCAGGTAGCTACAAGAAAATCGGACACACGGCTTGCGCAGGGGGCAGGTGGTCTTCTTCCTCTCGCTGTGCTTCCAATAAGCTCATTTAATTGGCTTTGTGCTATAGAAATTGGCAGAGAGGTGCGCTTTGTTTAGCAGATCCCCATTTTTTTTATTGGAGGTAAATAATGAATTTGGTACACTTCCGTACGAATTAGGGCTGAATTTTTAACTTGGAAATTTTGGCTTTCTATTACAATTCCTGCAGCTAAGCTATGAACAATTGGTGTATTTTGATAACTGGAACGCAGATAAATCTTGTCAACTTGGGTTTATGGCATCAGTACCATTTACGTAGCTAATCGCATTTGAGTAATTGAACTTTAATTGTTATTGTTGCTGCTTCTATTCTGTGCGATTGGTGGTGATTAGGTGTTTCTCATGGATATACTCTCCGGCAGCTTGTTTTTCAAAATGCTCAGCGTGTTTTTGTTTTTTGTGTGGTTCCATTTGTTTGCTTCAGCGTGTTTTTCAAAATGCTCAGCGTGTTTACTTCATCCGAGACAACGTACCCAATGATATGTTCTTCAATGAAGAAGTAGCGCTCGGTGCCTTAGCAGATGCCGGGGATCCAGGGGACTTCGTTCAGGGCAGTCAAAATTTCGATACGTCGCAGCGGGGCATACATAACTACTAACTAGAACGAAAATCGGCGGCAATACTCTATTGTTACGATACCACTTCATTTAAATTTATGAATGATAAACCCACTGTCTATCTATTCTTTACATATTATTGTTATTTGCATACTGAGCATGCCATGGCCAAACAAGGGTATATTTATACATGCAAGATTGCATTGTTTAGGCCAATATCATCCAATCATTTTTGCCGAGAGCTATAACGCCAATTTCCATATGGCATGTTGGGTAGACACAAGTTTACCGGCGAATGCATTTTATGCCGATATGAAAGTGTAGTTATTTATGAAATACAGATCAATCTAAACGCAGAAGTTTTTGAAAAACAATGTGAATTTTTCACAAACTGCCTATCCTATCCAAACGAAATCATCTGTATTTGAAAAAAAGTTACAGTAAATTTTTTAAAAAACATCCCCAAAATACCCACGTCAATTCAACAGCATTAACCGTGCTAGACAAATATACTTTGCTGAATCTTTGGAGAACCACAATAGCAGGGTTATTTTTGCATCCGAGCGGACACTAGCTAATCCACTAGGTTTCACTCGACTCAACCCCCCGGATTTGTTCAACCAAAAGCAACCCAAAAGTGAAATTCATTTTTGGGGGGTGTGATTTTCAGCTGCTGAAGCGTACAAACGGCAAGCATGGTTAATCATTCAACCCGATAATACAAGTTCCCAAAAAAAAAAAAAAAAAAAAAAACAATACTCGTAAGCCATCCTAAACGTCTTTTGAAAGAACAGCATTATAAGAAACCTTTCTATGAGTCGGAAACATGAAAATTAACTTACTACAAGAATATGGGTAACATGAGAAGGAATATAAAATTTTCTTTAGCCTCAGAATATAGCGAGTAAACAATCAACTCCTATCACATTAACAAACAAATTTGAGAAACAAAGACTTCACACCTGTACGAAAGGAAATACAGAATTTCTCAAAAATTCAATAGTACAAAGCATTTAAGAATACTAATTCTGAAGGGTGAGACTGCTCTACGATCACTTTGGAGTCAGCAATCATTTCTGTGTCAGAAGAATATTATTGATACTCCCATCATGAAGCATCCAACTGCTACCCAAGGGCTCAAGCGCTCACCTGCAAGACAAAGCATAGTGGTAAAAATCATCTTGAGAGTTTTCAAGGCAACCCAGTATGTACCGTGATAATTAATGGCAAAGATGATAAGTCAGCAATGAACCTCTAATAGACAATCGTGAAGGAATCTAACTAAACACAACCCCACCCCCACCCCCTCTTTTTTCTCCTGTTTTCCTGTGCATGTAGCGGCCTGGGGGTTGTGGGATGGAAGGGGAGACAAACAATGGGGGAAACAGAAACATATCCACAAGATACTTGAGTCATTCTGAGAAAGTACCAAGTCAAATGTATTTTTATGCTTGCAAAGAAGAAATAGTGACCATACTAGTCTGAATGTTGAATTTTGTATGCCACAATAGATTTAGCTCAATTAGGACCACAGGGGACTTTATTAATTTCTGATTGATTGAATGTAGAACAGCATGAGAAGCAGATGGAAAAGTAACATTCCTAAAAACCTTGTGAACACCAAGCAACTCTAATTACAAGGCAATGCATTTATTCTATGCAAATTGTAACCATAAATTTATTGTCGCCACTCTAATTACTGTCTAGCTGATTTCTTTGTATTTCAAATACTCCATTTCACAATAAAAGCAGGCATTCTAGTTTATAGCAACTACAAGACCACATGAATTATATGAAACATAGATTTGCCAACAACTATTTCCAATAGCAATACCATGCTTGCAATGGTGTCACTCACCTATTCTGGCAGCCTTCCAAAAGAAGCCCCGAAACCTGGAATAGTAACACAACATCAGTACGTTCATTAACATTAAATGAATATGATGACATGACTGAATTGCTGTAATCATGAGATCCAAAGGAAGAAGATAAATGACGTAGTAAAGATATTCGACACATTTTTCAATCCCAAAACATTACACACAGCAATTACACACTGATCTATGTATCCATGCTGTGAAATACATGCACCATTCTGTTAAAAGTAATTTCTTTCATGGAACCCACTGGCTTCAATTGTACACGCACAAATATTGTCCATCAAATATTCAAACAAGACAACTTCCGCCAGAGGCAGAACCCACAATCTCTTAGTCCCTTAGAAATGTTCATAAGCAAAGCTGATTAGTTCTCCCACAATCTGTGATGCAAGCACAAAGATGGCAAAGATACATGCATTTGTAGGCACATTGTTTTTTCCAGAAAACAAGAAGCACCGTATGCAAGACAAATAATACAAATAATATGTAAATTTTATGTCTTGGCATATGAACTAGAATCACTCCAATGAATATGAAAGAACACTCTGCTATAAGTGAATTTATCCAAAAAAAACTGCTATATATTACATTTTCCAAAAGCTTTTCCATGGAACTATTGAACATATGCACATCCATTTGACGACCCTATAGAAAAGCATATTCTCTACCATTAACAAAGGAAAGATTATAGAAACTATACCAAGTATTGATTTCTTATTAACGAAAGTCTTTTCAAACATCTCCTTGTGTAACCATTCTATGAGTTCCATCGTCCACGCGTCATACATCACGCATCAGAAATTTCATATCTTGTCATCCTAACAGCAAAACTTGTAATCAGGCATTCACTATCCGCATGTCAAAATGCGATGTCGAACCTTTTCAAAAAGAATGCAAAAAAGTGCACTGATATTAACTATGAAGTACAGAAATCATGAAATAGTGCCTGGCTCAGCCAAAAAAGAAACAAACTTTAACCAAATATTTCACTGACTAAAAAATTTTGTGATTTGAAACTAAGCAAACAAAATAAACATTAATAAGCAATTTTAGATTGGATAAAATCGTTGAAGCTAAGAAGACTTACCCAGTCCTCTGTTCAAGAAGAGCTGGAAAATGCATCTTTACATAAGTGCAAGTACAAATCCCCAGCAGCACTACCGTAAGAAAAGAGTGGAAATTGAAGAGCGCGGACTGGAAAATTTAGCAATACTAATTTCAGTATCTATTTTAAATTCTAAAAATAGAAATCTGAAATCCTGCAATTTCGAAAAGTAACGCACCATATCCAAATTCTTCCCTTAATACCTTTCTTCCGCGAAAACCTACAAACACAAGAAGCAAAGAATTATCTAATTATTCTACCTCGATTTAACATACGGCGCGAAGAGCAAGGCACTGATTCGTTTTCCAAGCAAGATGTACCAAAAATTTAACAGTCGCAGTTGAAAAGAAAGAAAGAACACATACAAAATGACCGAGATTAGATAAGTGAATATAGAGAGAGAGAGAGAGAGACAATCACAAGGAAGCGATTCAGTGTAACAGTCGAGCGACGATCTCAAAGGGAATGAGAAGATGGCAGCAGTATCGCGAGATGTGCAGATACAGCCGCTGCTGCTGCTGCTTTTTTTTAAAATTATTTTTTTCCTATTATTTATTTATTTCTATTTTGGACAATATACCACTAGCAGAAGGGAACGAAGAGAATAAAAGAGAGAAATGCTCAAGTGTCAGGGACGACTGGAAAATCTAATAGCTCTGCCCACCGTTCATCTGTGCTACCGTTCTGATCATGACGAGAGGCAGGTAAAATTAACCGTTCGATTACCCCTAGTCGCTAGAAGGAAAGAAAAGAGGGAAAGTCTTGCTCTTATTGACCCTTTTGGTTTGCTTTATATCACTTTGCTCCCCAACTTAAAAGTATTAAACAGATTTGCCCCGCTCTAATGGTTTTATTATGATTTGCCCCGGAAGCAATAACTCCTTGGTGGTTTTCATTCTACACAATCACTTGCAGCACATGAGTACATTGTAGGCTTATAACAATTTGAAGCATGCTGCTCAATTGGCTGCAAATTAATGAATTTTGTTACCTAATTTTGAAGAAAAAGATTTTACTACCCATAAATGAATTACTAAAGTTTTTTCCCATAGCTAGGGTACCATATAGCCTTTTCGTTCATAGTTGGCTATAAACAAAAATCATTTGATTTTAATAATTGAAATAAACAATGTGTGAAAAGTAGATAGTATAAGATACTAAAGTACTCCCCAAATTGGTAATGTTAAGAGACAAAGTGCAAATCAGTGCAAGTAACTCTTTTGATTGAAGTGCGGTAATGGTTTATGGCAAAATAGTAGGAAGGACATCGCATACCAGCAAAGATTAAGTTAACTAAGTCGACTGAAAGTGAGTACTCTACTCGGCAACGAAGGAAGGAAGGAAGGATACTGTGTCCCCACAGTGGAGGAGGAGATTACGATCTTCCCCTAGTACAAACATCCCGAAACCAGTGCCAACAATGTATATCACCTTTTAACAAACTGGAAGTTGCTCTCTTCTGCACCTTCTCGACTCCTCCGAGGACCACCTACGAGACTCGAACAGATGTGCAAATCGAAGTTTCTTACACCCTGAGCTGCAGTGCAAACTCATTCTCACAAGTGATTACAATAACTACGATCACCATTAACATCTCAAGAAACAAGTCTAAATAGATTATTCCCATCGCCGAGCACATTCCCAAAAACCGAGTCAATTTATGGAAAAACCAAACAACATCTATAGTCCTAGCTGTAGTTTCTCATCCTTCTAGTAATAATCATTTCTAATTGCTACATGCAAACATGCAGTACGATCAACTTACAAAATCTAAAATTTTCATTAACATTTGTTCTCGGTCCTAGATTTAGAAGAAAATACATGTGAGATCAATACAAAAAATGTCGCTAGTTGCTGGCATGCTACTGACCGATCAATGCAAAGGAAATTGAAATCCGGCCCGTAGAGGCAAAATTTATTGTGTTTCAACTGCCAACCCACTGGAAGGGAAATAGTGGCATCAAAGAATGATATGACACACACAGTAGTATCCATTTTGCACCTATAAGACACCTCACTGTTAAAACCAATCCAGAGTAATTATTCCAGCTGGTACCCGCTTTCGAAGGAAAATCATCAAGCTAGAAGACATAGCTTGACATAAAACTTGAAAAAGCAGTAACATCTATCCAATTAGGAAAAAGGCTTTTCAACTTGGTGGCAGACTCTGTTAAATGCTGATCCAACACAGCAATTTCGACCCTCAAAGATTCTGAACTTCTTGCCTGCAATTAAGACAAAACATAACATGAACACAGCTCCGTGCTAACTCACATACCATGGTGCATGTTCAAATGTTATCGACAGTTACAAGTGCAATTAATTGTCAACTTGACGATTGTATAGGTAAATTTGGAGCGGATATTTGAAGGTCAAGGTGGAGGAGGAGCAAGATAAAATTAAATTTCAAACACCTGAATATGTATTGCTCATGAACAGCTCAAGCTCTGAAGGAGGATGGTTCAATGGTTTACAGAGTTCTTCTTAACCTGTAAACTTAATTGTGCTTTCGGTAGACTCACCATCCCTTTCAAATTATAGTCTCAATAAAAATTGTACAATCGCTTCTGGTTTGATAACAAAATCCATCTGACATTGTCTATGGTACTTCCACAAGCTGACAGTAATAACCATAAGCTGCTCAGTCCAGTAACCCTCCTAATTAATACTTTTAGCTCTATTAATCGCAAACTATAAGGGGACAAAGAAACATAGACAAACTTCACAAAGAAGCCTCGCACGCGCCATCCCCCACCTGTTCGTGAGCCATACCCTTGACTGACTCACTCCACACTCTTAGCTCGTTCAGGAGCCCTGCCCAGGACTCCTTCACTAAAGGGGAAGTAGCAACAAAGATGGGAGAATGAAATGCAAAACGGTTGAAATTTTACCTCCAACCAAAAGGTCCAGTTCTCATGGCTTGCACCACTTAATCTACATATGTATGATGGTGGTCCATTAGTAACCCTTTCAGGAGCTGTAAACATTTGCACAAGGATCAATATACAGAATCCGACAATCTAAATCCAAATTCAAAAATTAAATATATGTCACCTGGTAGTACACTATTAGCAAATGACCAACTGGATAATGGACCTGTTATGTTGAGCACCGCAACCCATACCTCTTTCAAGGACCTGAAAGCAAAATGGAGATAAATCTAAGTTCTAAGACAAATGCACTAACTTTATTTTTAGGTAGGCAAAAAGAAAACGTATAAGAGTGCCTGCTGCGTCCAGCTCCCAGAATTCGAGAAAAAAAAAAAAAAGCAACTAAAAGCAACTAAAAAGTCACAAGTTGGAGCTTCTATGCGAATTGACTGTATTATCAATTATGGTGTAAAAGCAATCCTGATTTTAAAGCACACATGGAGATGACTTCCCATCTTTATCTTTCATTTCCCAAATTTATTGAGCTTGAGTTATTAGAAGGCCAATATCATACAATTCTTAGTGTAATTCAGCTAAGCATAAGTATATACACAGATATATGTCCAGACAGTTTTACACACCATGAAATGTTGTTTTATAATATATATAGAACAGATAACTGCAAACCAGAATGCTGAAGACCTATCAATTAGGCATTTCCGTTCAAGTTCTTCTCATTTGGATGTCAAATAATATACTATGCTAAGAGGGCCGTAAAGTACCAGACTAAGGTAAGGATAATTGGACTAAACAACAGGATAGACTGAATGTAAAATTACAGAACAAACTGTCACATTACTCAGTCAGCATATCAGTGTTTTACCCCAGGTGAAATTCCAAGTAAATTCTGCGGGACCCTCCATCAAGTAGAGCTTGTGGCCTATAAGTTTTTAGATGTGGAAAGTTTCTATATTGCTTCAAGACGTCATCTCTCTCTGCTGAGAACTTCAAACTTCCGGAAAACAAGTAAGATATTGGAAAAGTGCCCTGTTCAACATTGGCAATTGTAATTCACAAATCATCAATGTCACTCATGGATTCAAAGCAATTGTAATTCACAAATCATCAATAAGAAGTTGTTAGTTGAATAGAACCATGGCAGGACAAACATAATATTAGAAGCTAAAATGAACTTCAGTAATCACATGAACCCCCCCCCCCGGGCCCGGGGCCCAACGTTACTGTTAACAGCTTAGAGGTTAGCTCATACTTTCTACTTGTTACATTTCATGGTCAGAGAAGAGTGGAGAGTTCGATTCATGAATTCCAGCAACTGTCCATGTCATTACAGACCTATAAGTTGTATGATTTTGTCCTCTAGACTAGTATCTTATTTATTTATTTATTTTTTCCCTTTCACCCTTTCTTAGGAGAACTGCATCTAAAGATTCAAAACATTGTCCTCTCTTGCTGTGCATGTATCTTTGCACCGTGCTCACAACTTCTCCTTTATCTCTTTTTGAGGATAAGCAAATTCCAATGAATTGCATATGATTCTATGGTTCAAAGACTGTGTGCCAACTATCCAGAAAAGCAAAATCCTCATTATCACCAATCATGATAAATCAGTATAGAGAAAACAATCTTTCAGTTCCATTAATAACAGACTTTCAGTTCCATTACACCAGTTGAATATTAAAACAAATTAAACAAGATGGTCTCTGCTCCCAGTTAGCATTCACCAGTCTGCTCTGTAGGCTGGGGGCACAAGCACTAAAAACCTAGCATGAAGCATCTTAAAGCAGAACAAGTCATGAAGCCTAGTCGTATTACAATTCATAGGATACAATATGATTTCGTACCATCAATTATGCCATGCAGACAAAGGGGCTGGAAAATGGTTCTATGTCATGCAGGCCAATAATCAGATAAAATTTACCCATTTGTCAGAAGAAAGCAAATGCACTGTTAGTCAAAATCATATTGCAGCGGAGGGAAAACATATGATACATAAAAGACTTCTTTTTGTACTTACCAGCCAAGTCTCTTGCAGTGACCAAATTTGCAGTATCAAAGGATAATTCTGAATTAATATGCAGTTCTCTTGCCACTTCTGGGGCATGTTTAAAGACGAAAAGAAGAGAATTTGAGTCAACCACGGAAAAATCATAACTGCAATCATCAATATGACTTGCACCTGTTGATGACATTTTTGAAAACCCTGTTAGAATGTTCAACCATATTCATCCTATTTATACATTCAGTACCGTGCCAGAAAGTTTAGAAAAAATTTCAGAATGCTAAATCACAAATTATAACAGTCAGTAGCATGTAAATGAAGCTGTTCAGCAAGCAAATTGAAACGCAAAGTACATGCTCTACCCAGCCAACCCCCATCCACAAAAAGTAAAAAAAAAAAAAAAAAGAGAGATAAGAGAAAAGGGTCTTTTCATAAGGATTCCACTTAGAATGCATAATCTTATACTGCAACTATTTTCACATATTCAACTGATGTTACTATATCTTTCGAGTACCTTTCAGTCTTTCATACCTGCAGTTCTGATAGTATGCTGGAAGATCACCCTTTTTGGAGCATCTGTGCTGTATGGAAAGAATTGAGATGACAGAGCCAGAGCAAGTATGCTTCCGTGCAGCAAGAATTGCATGATAGATGATCTTGCTAACCATTGGCCAACAACAGGCAAAAGAGGTCCGACGCACCAACCAGTCACAAGTCCAACAACTGCTGCAACTGCAATGTCTGCAATGAAATATCCTGGAAACCAGAAAAGTTACCCAGTATCTTGAAGGTAAAACATGAAACTCTCAAGGGAGCACTGGCATTTATAACTAAACCTTGCCATACTCACACTGATACCGCTTTCAGAACGTGAAAACTAATTGCAAATAAATATCACATAAGCATCATAAAAAACCACTTGATACAAAGAAAGAGAAGTGAGCCTAACCATAAGGAGGTGGAAAAGACCCTGTCATTCCCATTTTCTCTATCAAAAATGCAGCAAGGAACCCACCAAAGTAGACTGAGTACAATAAGCAAGGAATTAACGGAATCACGTAACATGCAGTTGACCTGAAAGAAGAATTTTGTTTGCCCCATTATGCAGAAAATAATTAATCAAAATCAACGTTGAGCTCAAAGATGTCAAGCACAAAATTTGGGTTCATATTGACATCATAATTTGATCCTGTTCAAACTCAAAAACAATCTAAAACAGCATTATGACATATGAGACTCTATCCTAGACATAAAGAAGTAATTTTTTTCTCAGGTTAGCATACATCAATAGAGTACCATAAACAGATAAAAATTGTTACCTGAGAGAATCAAAACCAAAGGACCTTGTAGATAGGAGGAAGGAGATCCATGCAGGAAGCATGAAGACTGCCAACAAAAAGGTCAAGAAACCTCCATTTAACCCAGAAATCAGATACCCCTGCTTTCAGAAAATAATGTTGAAAATTAAATTCCTTATAATATGATCATTTACTTTCATTATACAACTCAGAAAGTCATTTGCTTTATGTTTATTTTGCACAAGTGGGTATTCTACATAGCATTTTGAACAAGTTTTTTTTTGGGGGGGGGGGGGGGGGCGGGGGGGCTGGGGGGAGGGGGATGGAGAGAGGGTCGATAAACATAACTTGTAGAAGTCAATTAACAACCAAAGAATAGCACAACATATAGGTCTCGCATACCAACGTCATAAAGGAGTACAACCCAAATGCTCCCCAAAACCTTGCTTCACCTGCCAGTTCCTGTAAAAGTATTATCAGTGTACTCATTATGTCCTGAGCACTCAAATTGAAAAATGGGATCCTGCAAAGTAAAACTAGGCGACTGTGTAGAACATATGCTAAGCCTCTCTCTCATCTGGTAATCTCAAAAGCTAGAGAAAACATGAATATTAGACCATTACCCAGCTTTTTGTAACAATTTTCCTCCCCGCATATTTTGCAACAAGTACACTTGAAAAAAAGGAAAAAGCAATGAATGGTGGATAGGTGTGACTTTATAATCAGAAATAAAGCAAACAAGAAGCTCAGGCACAACAAATCTGATCAGACTTGAAGATAGCCCAGTAACATCAGAAAATAGCCGGATAAAAGGATGCAGTGGATATCACAACAATGCCCTTCTACCAATAAACTCCAATGTCTTAAATTTCAAATGTGATGTAGAATGAATTTCCATTGGGCTTTCCTTTTTCCCCTTTAGATGAATTCAAATATAACCAAATACATGATTGTTGAATGCACATGAACGAAAAGGCGAGATGTTCACAAGTTAATAGACCAAACAAAATCAGTAACACATTCTGCAGTTATACTAGTTCATAATTTCCACAGATACATACATTTTGTACCAAAACAGCAATGATTTCCATCTAAATTACTCAATTCAACGAAAAAAAATCCTCTTTTATTAACATAGTTTCTTTAAATGAATAATCAACACAAACAGAGGTGAGCAGAGTGAAAAATCACAGGGTTCAGTACAAAAAAGTTTACCTCTTTTGATGATTTGACTACTGAAACATTTTGAGAGAGAGGAAAATTTCTCCAAAAGAATCGTGGTGCTAACAGACCAAGAAGTGAACACGGTATGAACATCAAAAAGGCCAAGTATGAATTAGAAAACCTACATCAGGAAATGAAAGTTATGTTCTAAAATGCTATATCATATGCTAAAGGAAACCTATATACCAAAAACTACTCTAGTAGCAATACAAGATTAAACCAGTACCAGTTCATTGAATGTCTTGCGAACAGCAATCTCAAGATTGCAAAAACAACTGGAAAAATAATGGCCAGTAGAATCCCTAAAGCATGATGTAGCATTCCTGCAGAGAACAATGCAGTAATTAAACACAATGGAAGAACAATGTCACCTGCAACAAAGTAACTTCAGGTTCAGCTGCATTCCCATTACCTTTGATAAAGTCAAAGAGAGTCATAAATGAACAGGAAAACACTCTATTTGGAAATCGCAAAAAAATTGGCATAAGTAGGTAGATGGCAAGAGGAATACTATGAAGCATCACAGCCAGCTGTCTTGGATAGATTACCTGAGAAGGATTTTAGAGATCAATTCAAAGAAAGAGTTTATCCTCTTAACAACCCACCTACTAAGGGAAGATAAAATAAAGAAAGAATACATTGAATGGATATGACTGCTGGGTTAACTAAGTTGTACGAAATAATGATATACATGAGTACACAGAGATGAAATCAATAAGAATTATAACGCACCAAAAACCATGACAAGTAGTCAAAGAAAACTGCCCGTTCATCACGATTTGCAGCACGTCTAAGAGATTCCCTTTCACGTGCATTTTGTAGCATAGAGGAGTTAGTGAAGGCTTTAACTACACTAAATAAATTATCCCCACGTGCTTGCATGCTTCCAGGTCTGCTTCACCAAAATAGTATGCACCAGATCAGGCATATGGTAAAGAGAAAGATACTGGCAATCAACTAAGAGAACTTCCAGCAAAATCTACTTCATACAGTAATCTTTCCACAGTATCTGAGGAAGTATGATAAAAGTAACCCCCAAAGAGAAAGATGATGTCCAGTCCAGGAATATCCCCATAATCTTGGGCAAACATTCTGTAATCTGTATCACCAGGTATAGAACCGAAAACATCCTGAAGGTTTATTTGCCCAAAAGAAAAAGTTATAAAGATATCAGCAGGAAACTACAAAAAGATTATTGACCAAAGAAAGAAGGGAAAGTTAAAAAACACCACATGGAGAGTCTAGATAAGCTTTAAAAGTCTCATCTGTTTAAGTGAATGGAATCAGACAGGCAAATGTTAAAACAATACTCCTTTATTCTTTACCAGACCAGAGAGCAGGAGAAGGAAAGTTTCAACAAATTACAGAGAAGTAAAATTGAAAACCTGAGCAGCACTATTAGCCATAGGATAAATAGCTGCTTGAGCATAAATGTATGAAGGCCATGATCCAGGTCCAGATTGGCATACTAGATCTGTTAATTGAGCAATTCAAGTGTAGGTTCAGCTCTAAAGAAATTAACAATATAGGCTCAGCTATGAAAGAAAATGTGTGTGCCATGCTGGGGGCAAAAACTAAAGGTCTGAACCTCATATATGGGCATGTAATTTTGCATACCAGGAAAAAGAAAAAGAAGAAAAAAGCACAGATCAATTAGTTCATCTATAAGCATACATTTCAAAGACAAAACTCTCCATGGTGTCTAACTAAATATGCAAACACCTAATGCCTCAGTTAAAACAGCTTTGGTAAGTTATTCTTGGGGAAGAGTGACCTAAACATGTGAATCAAATACAATGGCAATCTATGTTTTATGTCTTAGTCCATAGAGATGCTTGCAGGAATCCTAAAGCAAACACCATAAGTACATGGAACATTCAGCAATGCTTATATCAATATGGTAATGCACTTCAAATAACATTTAATCTCTCAGATAAGCTGCACAAAGCAGCCACTGATATGTGAATTTCTTATCTTTTCATTAGTAATCCACCGGATCATAACTAAATTGATCCAGAAATATTCTACTATTACTTAATAACTCTACAATTCTCTTTTATTTCTTGCAAATTCACCAAACTCCACCTAGGAAAATTCTGCTTCTTAACACACACTTCATCTATATCCTGTAATCACTCCACCATCAATTTTCAATTACATACTAAGTATGACATTTACAACAGTTTTGGTCCACAGATGGATTGCTTATCATTCATCATGATGACTACATATCTGAGGTTTTTAGTACAGTTTCAAATTCAACTTAAAAAATAAGAATGGAAGCCAGCTCATAGATGATGATGAATCGGTACATGTGATTCTACTTGAGCTAAATGTTACTCTAACTAGAGTTGATCATAGTCAAGTGTGTTAAATTCAACTTAAAAAGTTTCAATAAAGTTGCATATTTTTACAAATAGCAGCTGGTACTTACCAGTTCCACCTGTACCAGAAGCTTCAACATCTATAAAAGCCCCAACAGTATCACGCCAAATCTATGTGTTGTCATGAAACCATGTGAGCCCTGAATTAGCCATAAAACAGATCATTGGAAGATAGTTTCCGTCAATGTAAATCTACTAATCAACAAGATACAATATGCAATGTCCTGGTACGCTAGAGTTTCTGATGATATGTTTACTGAAGGATTTCATTTCGGTGGTTTGTTTCTTTTTCCCTAGAAGTACTATTGTAAATCTTCAGAACATACCAAACAAGAACGTCAATCAAGAAAAGCCGATCAACTTTTTGTTTCAGGTAGCCAGCCATGTCACATTTCTTACCAGCATAAACAGCTCTTCTGCTCCATTAAATAGAAATATAACTGGTCGAAGAGGAACCCAAGCAGAATCAACACATAGCCGAGCTAGTTCAAGCATAGAAGCTGTTTAGGGAGGAGGAAGAAACAACACAGTAAGATATAAATAATTGATGATCCCATTTAAAACGTAGAATTGTGATATATAAAACCCACCAACACATGAACCACAATCACCAGCTCCAGGAGAACCTGGTGGAGTGTCAAAGTGGCCATTCACCAAAACTGCTGGGTCGTTTTCTCGAGAATCTATAGAAGAAATCCTGCAACTCCATTAAAATGTGTTAAGGTGCCTTAATTCTTGCATTTAAAAAGATGTATCCAGGCATTAATTTAATCAAAGAAATTAAGGTCATAGGCAAGTTGTTAACAAACTTTTGAACAGTGATCCCCACTTAATATTTAAATACAGGCAGAATACAACAGAGTACATCTAAGAAATAATTTTTTTTATTAACCTTTTCAAGTCTTTTACACTCAAAGTGGTTCCATCCAAATGTCTTGAGAGTTACTTTTCGAAAAAAAAAAAAAAGTCTTTGATATTTACTTTGAAGTTCTACAAAGCAAAATACTAGACTGTTGTCTTTGTCCATACTTATGGACAGAGTGTGAGGAACTTTTACAACACTCATTGACTACAGCCACCTAACAGCTATTGCTAAATACTGAAGTTCATCATGAAGATCAAGAAAAGTAATCATGCAAAGGATCACAGTGGACGTCACGAAATCAAAGACCTGAACAAGTAATAATTACTTTGTTCAAATAAATTTATCATCACAAAATGCAAGATCGTAAGCTGGTACTTCTCCCAAAACGTGAATATTACAAATTATCTGTGCAAAAGGAGTTTGAGAAGTTAGCACTTCTAGCTATTGGTCTTAGATTGACATCAAAGCAGCCCAAATAGAAGCAAAAGGAGATCATTTTTTACCTCATAAGAATATTGGTGTGATTTCTATAAGCCAGAGATATGCTATGTCCTAAGAAAATCATATTGAACGAACCATCTACTGTTGTTTCTTCAATCTCTATCCTGCAAAAACAGTAGTTCCCAACCAAAAAGTAGAGTTACAAGCTACCCTAAAAGGGTGTCTAAGAGTGTAAAATTTACTCTTAAATACATCAACAAATAAAAGAAGTATAGTGTCAGTAGATACAAACCTAACATTTGGTCCAGCTCTCTCCTTAATCATTTCTAGCTGTGTCTTAATATACAGAGCTGCTTGTCTCAAACCAGGACGCCCTTCCTAGAAATAAGTACATAAATTCGTTTTCTGAAGTACCCCTGATGTAGCTAACTATACAAATATAAGGCCAAAAAAAAAAAAAAAAAAAAAAAAAAATTGCGCATCTATTTCGCAAGTTAACAAAAAGCAAACCAAAAGTTTTTCAAGATGTACTCGTGCATCTATGAATCACCTTTATTTTTCAAAAAAATTTTGAAAAACTTCTAGCACATTCTCTAAACCACCCAAAAAAAAAGTGGCGCAGTTTTATTTTTCTGGAAACTGTGCATATACTTGGGGCCAACAAAAGTTAAATTTCATCCTCACGTGTACGGGTGTACCATACGAATTGATTTTGTACCGGTAGAGTGGCTCCTGACTTCGGTCTTTTGCTCAAATAAATACAAATCAATAAATAAATCTTCAAACCAAAATTCAAATAAGAGACATGGTCGGAAAGACGCAATAAATGCATATTCTAGCACGAGAAATAGCGTGTATGGAGTCACACAGCAGTACAGTACGTAGTAATAAATTGCTAATACAGAGAGAGAATTGAGGTGAGGCAAGGGGCAAATAGGTGACCTGGCGACCGCCGATATCTTTAGACAAGACGCGAACGTGCTCCACAGCTCTGGCTTCAGAGAAGCGATCCAGCGGGGCGTCCATACCGAGGGGAGTGATGAACTTCATATGAACGACGGAGTAAACCAACAAAGACATGAGTCCATACATAATTCCCAGACAGCACAAGACTTTGAATCCGGCGACGTCGCGGGCGCTTGGCCTGAATAGCGGCATTTTTCCAAGCTTAAAACTGCCAAGTTTTCAGCTATATAAGAGAAAATCCAGGGAGAGATCTCAGTTGCATTTACACCGGATTTGAGAAGAAGGGCTGGGCTTTGTTCCTTCAGGAAGTGTCTCAAGCGTTCAGGTGATTGGGAAGGCGACCGAATCAGAGTTGAATAGGACAACAGCCTCCATGCATTTTATATATATATATATATATATATATATATATTTGCATACAGGCTCAACGTTGAATACGAGACTACCGGTATGTTTTTCCGGTTTTTTCCCCCTTGATAGAATTCATTCCAGATTTTGGTTTGCTTTGGTAAGTTGCGTGCTTCTCCGTCCACAGTATCCTGCTTCCTATTTTTGAATATCTCAAAATATTTATTTTATTGAAAAAGTTAAAATATTTTTTTATTTTTTATTTTTAATATAGCCCTTCCCTTAAACATATATATTACTATTTAAATTTAATATTTAAATTTTTAAGATAAAATTAAAAAAATAAATATAAATATCACAATCAAATCACTGTTTATTAAAAAATTGAATTCTCAAAATAGAATCAAATAAGGGAGGGAGGGAGTGGTAACTGCCTAACTGGTTTAGGTCGGCTGCGATACTAGTGAGAATATTTCTTTTTCTTTTCCTGATTTTGTTTTTCATTTTTTTTCTTTTAACGATTAGCCCACTCGGAAAGGCTGCACAGTTAACAAAAATTGGACCAGGGACAAGTATGATTAGAATTTTAGTGCAATTGTTCAGTTGTTGACTTGTTGTATATGACTAGGCATTGGACCCGCGGCTATCGCAGGGTGCCCATATTATAAGGTTGTTGAGTGACGAGGAATATAAAATAAAGTAGAAAGAATCATAAATAGAGGGTTGCTATTTTGTTGAATATTAGAGTAGTGATGGTAGATTAAGCAAATATGAGATAGTATATGTAAATGTAGAGCGATGTGAAATTGGTATTTATTGTATCTAGTGTAAGAGTGCTAATTGATGGTTTATTTATGAAGAAGATGTTTGTGCAAGAAATTGATTATGAATAGGAAAGCAAAAAGCATGTGTTTTTTTTTTTATATATACATCCTAATTTGAGAGTGTACTTAGGTTAATGTAAGATTTATTTAATAACATAGATTTAGAGTTGGAGTTGGAATAGTGGATAGAGAAGTGATAGATTGGATTGATTTATTTATAAATAGATATAGTAAAATTGGTGTGATTTGTATTGTGTTTTTTAAAATTAATACGATCTACATATTTGATGGATAATATTGGTTTCAAAAATTTTTGTTTTTTTTATTTTAATTTAGTGATAAGTAAATATTATTTAAATTAATGGAATATATATTAATTTTTTAAAGTTGATAGGATGGAAAATTAGGTGGAGAATTGCATTGAGAGTGTTATAATTTATTGTACTTTGGGTGTTGGTAGTTTATGTATTCTAGGATGATGATATTTTCATAATTTGGATAGCTAGGATGAGTAAATGTGCATTGTTGCAGCAGAAAAGTCTATGGAAAGGATATAAACGAATGGGAAGTTTGTTGAAAAATAAATGGATAATAGATATTTTTTTGGCCAATTTTGATATAGTTTGGGTGTTGTGTGATGAGATAAATTAATAATTTGGAATAATTTGAAACTATAGCTTGGTAAAATATGTGTTTATTCATTAAGTAGGTTTTTTTTTCTATAAGTAAAGATGATATTGATTTAGTTATGAATAAATGTGATTGAAATAGATGAGAGCTGTATTTTTTTAATTAATAGAATCTGAATAAGTAAAGGATAATATTAATTTTGAGAGCTAATAGATTTTATATTAATAGGTTAGTACTAAATGGATATTATTGAAAGTAAGGTGATGCATATAAATTTTTTTTATAAGAAATGGAAATGATTGCACATGAAAATTATAGAGTTTAATCACTGTAATTTACAGTAGAATTTTTAAATATTTACTGTTTGATGTTTATGCGACTTATTTTATGGTACTCAAAGTTGTAGTGAATTTTGTATTAATATATATATATATATAGGCATACGATATATTTTGTAATATGTGTGGATATATATATATATATATATATAATATATATATGCGTGTGTGTTTAGTATTTTATTTTAGGAGATATAATGGTTTTAATTTTTTATTGTTTATATTTTTTGGGGTTTTGTTTGTTTGTTTGTTATATTTTTATTATTTATTTATTTATACACATGTATATATATATGTATATTTAATATTTTATTTGAGCTTGTAAGATTGTTTAATATTGTTTTATCGTGTCTATCTTTTCTAGTTTTGTTTGTTTGTTATATTTGTGGTGTTACTATTTGTCTTGTGATTCATGTGTCAGTGCGATATTTGTTTTTTTGAGTTGTATCATGTATATTTTTGCTATATATATAGGAGTTCGGTTTTAAGTATTTGTATGTAAATTTCTAGTTGTTTG
>NW_027266202.1:0-67244 GCF_036785885.1 Coffea arabica
TGACTCGATTTGTGATAACTTGGAAAATGGTTTCTGATCCATCGAAGTGAGCTGTGTGTACTTTATCACATTAGCCTTTCGAGTGGTGACTTGCTTGAAATGTTTTCGTGAATATTCTGCTTGCACTTGCTAAGTGTTGGACGTAACGTCGTTGGGTGAATCCCTCGACCATTTTATGGTATCTAAGTGTTGGACGTAACGTCGTTGGGTGAATCCCTCGACTAGTCTATAAAAAGGTATACTCGAGTATTACCAAACTACTATTTGCAGTGTGCGGGCCCGTTAGGGGGTTGATTGGTGGACGGAGCTTGGTGAAAGCGGTGTTCTACGGAATTGCGTGTTGTAAGTACAAACGTTGACAGAGGGTCAAAGGCGGTCAATTTTGATCAAACTTTGGAAGAATGGCTCCTGAGAGCCCCTGTATCCTACCTTGTGCTGTTATACGCTTTTCTAATTGTTTAATTTTGCGGAAATTATTACTCGATGTTTGATTTATGTGATTGCATGTTTCGGGGCACCACTGAGCTTTAGCTCACCCCACGTTATTTGTTTTCCTTGACAGGTCCTGGCATTTTGAGAAAGATTTGAACTCTACTTTTACTTTGTATGGTTGTAATTCGTACTTAAGAATGTAGCTTTTGTTTAGGGTTGCCACTTGAAGCTGAAAAAATGTAGACCCTAAATTTGTCATTTGGCTTGTATGAAACTGTTGTTTGGAATTATTTGATTTTGCTTCGTGGCCTGAAACGCGTGAGATACTTAAGAATCGACAATTAGCTATCTTAAAATGCTGTTATCTCTGAAGTTAATGTGTTTTTGGTTAGCAGCCTATTTGGAGGAAAACGATGTTGTAATAGTTTAGTGTGTGCTTCGGAAGGATTAGGCTAGATTTCTTGCGTGAGTCCTGGCGAGAGTTAGGCACACGGTCCGCCAACCCTCTGGTTCGCCTTAGGGGGGAAGTGGGGTCGCCACAGGTGGTATCAGAGCCTATGTCAGAGAGGTTATCTAAAAGACATATTAGATGTGTTTGAAACCCTAATCCTCTTTAGAGTTTAAGAAGTGAGATAGTTAGACGTATCTTGAGTAATACTTGAACAAGTTAGCCATTTAAGAATTAACCTTTGGTTTTGATTCTTTTGCAAGTATGGAGAATGGAAACGGGCATGTTAATGGTAATGGAGGGACTAATGGACATATAGAGCCTCTTAGGTCCATCTCCTATAGGCCACGAGGAGGAGGAGCTTATATACGCTACTCACCAGTTGATAGGCATCCCCGATGTCAGTGTAGAACCACACATGCCTACCCTAATGAGTTGGTGTTGTCTTTAGACGATGAGCGTTGCCATTTGAGGGACGTTAACTATAACTTGACCCAGGATGTCGAGGAGTTGAGCATCATGGTGGACACTCAGTTTGACCGTATAGCTGAGTTAGAGCAGAGGTTAGCAGCTGAGCATGCTAGATGGGAGGCTGCTTGCGGGGAGATGAGGAGACAGAGATCTCGATTGACTCGATTAGCTGAGGGAATACGTGATAGGGGTACTGGTATTAGGGCTGACGCCACAATGATGATGGATGAGACCACTAGTATTCTTCAGGGTAGCGCTCAAGCTGTGGCGCTGAGGAGGACCCGGAGGAGGACCCAGAGGAGGATCCGGAGGAGGATGTTGCTCCTGGTAGCTCCGCTGAGGGTTAGGATAGGTCTGACTTGATTGTACTAGATGTGTAGGGTTAGAAAGGGGGACACTAGCTTAGGTAATCAAATTTTGTCTAGCTGGATGGCCTACTTTTGAGGCACCACATCCCTAATTTTTGTTTAAGGGATTATTTGTATATATTTTTGTTAAACTTATGTGCCCTACTTTTGGAAGGTGTTCCGACCTGTTATTTGTATGACTCTCACATATGGATATATGTTAAGTGTTTTACTCTCCTTTTCTCAATGTTCCTAATTCTATTTACAAAGTGAATAATGATGTAAATAAATAATAGTTTCACCTAATTGCCTCATTTTTCAATAATAGGCATAACTAGACCATGGATCGACAAGTGATAGGTAGAGGACGTGGGAGACCAACTAGGCAACACCCCGAGTCGGGTAGTGATAGGGAACCTGAGGTCAATCAAGACCAAGGTCAAGAGGGCATGGCCGGAGACCAAGTGGCCACTGCAATTAATAGAATCACTGATGTCTTAGAGCGCTTGACCGAGCACCAAGCCTCTGGACAGACGCATCACCAAGGAGGCCCAAATCGACTCTGAGGATCGGGCATTAGAGAGGTTCTTGAAGTTCGGACCTCCCAAATTTTATGGAGGACCCGAACCGGAGGTAGCCGAAGGTTGGTAGGAGAGAATCTCCGACATTTTCACACCCCTAAACTATGCGGAAGAGAGACAAGTGACTTTCGCAGCGTTCCAGTTTGAAGGAGCTGCTCGCTCCTGGTGGAACCTAGTTAGGGTTAATTGGGATAGGAATCATGTCTCTAGGACTTGGACAAACTTCACGAGGGAGTTCAACGCCAAGTTTCTTCCACCTCTCATCCAAGAGAAAAGAGAGGACGACTTCATCAAATGTAGGCAAGGGGCGATGAGTGTCGCCGAATATGAGGTCTAATTCACAAAATTGTCCCGTTTTGCTCCCGAATTAGTAGCTACGGAGCAAAGGCGTATAAGGCGGTTTGTGCAGGGACTAAATGTGGAAATTCAGGAGGGATTAGCTGTAGTTCGGTTAGACACGTTTGCTGACGCTGTAGAGAGAGCTCAAAGGGTTGAAGTTGCCAGAGCTCAAGTAAAATCATTTCAGGCTAAGAAAAGATTTGTCCCTAGTAGCAATCGGGAGCCGAGATATGCAAGTGCCCCACCGGCCAAAGTGGGTCGAGGAACGAGTGGAGTGAATAGTCCTGGAGCACCACGAGGTGCTCTAGCAAGAGGAGCTGGGGCAAGAAGCACAGGTGGGAGAGATAATGGAGCTAGAGGAGGATCAAACGGAAGGGGTCAACCTAGGAACGCCTCGCAAGGAAGTCGTGTGACCACTCCCCAGGCAACTTGTGGATATTGCAGAAAACCCAAACATACCGAAGCCGGTTGCTGGAAGAAAGAAGGAAAGTGCTTGAAGTGCGGAAGCAACGAGCACCAGATTGCCAGCTGTCCGAAAATGCAAGGAGGTGGTACCCTGAGTTCTAGACCAGCCAATTCTGAAGGGAGCAGGCTGAAAGTTCCTGCCAGGGTGTACACTATAGATGACCAACCCGTACCTGATTCCTCGAAAGTTGTGGAAGGTACTCTTCCAATCTTTCATCGGTTAGCTAGAGTACTAATTGATCCTGGTGCAACTCATTCATTTGTGAATCCAACTTTATGTCCGGAATTGATGTAAAACCTGTTAGATTACCCTTTGATCTTGAAGTTAGGACACCTATGGGTAATAAGAATATAATCACTAGCTTAGCCTATAAGAACTGCGAGTTCTGGATTGGAGAGCATAAGATGCTAGTAGATTTAATAAGTTTGGACATAAAAGGGTATGATGTTATCATAGGAATGGATTTTCTAGCTCATCACCATGCTAAGCTTGATTGTAGAGCAAAAGTGTTAGAACTTTGGATTCCCGGGGAAACAACCCTAAAGCTAGATGTGAAAGGTAGGTTAGCATCGTCTGCTATGATCTCGGGAATACGGGCAAGAAAAATGTTGTACAAAGGAGCGCAAGGTTTCTTAGCCTTCCTGATTAACGCTCCCAGTGACCAAGTGAAGTTAGAAGATGTACCAGTGTACGGAAATTTCCAGATGTTTTTCCCGAAGAACTAAAAACATTACCGCCAGAGAGAGAAGTGGAGTTCAAGATTGACTTAGTGCCAGGAACGGCTCCGATTTCTAAGACTCCGTACCGAATGGCTCCTGCAGAGCTAAAAGAGTTAAAAATTCAACTATAGGACCTATTGGAGAAATGTTTTGTTAAAGAGAGTGACTCATCATGGGGAGCACCCGTGCTGTTTGTTAAGAAAAAGGACGGAAGTTTGAGGTTGTGCATTGATTATCGAGGTTAAACGAAGTTACAATTAAGAATAAATACCCTCTACCTTTGATTGATAGTTTGTTCGATCAGCTGCAAGGATCTGTAGTTTTCTCTAAACTAAACTTGAGGCAAGGGTATTACCAGTTGAAAATTAAGAAGGAAGACATACCCAAGACTACTTTTAATACAAGATATGGACACTTTGAGTTTGCAGTCATGCCATTTGGTTTAACCAACGCACCCAGTTGCTTTCATGGATTTAATACAGTGAGTTTTTAAGAAGTACTTAGACCAGTTTGTCGTAGTTTTTATCGACGATATACTGATATACTCCAAGACTCGAGAAGAACATGTTAAACACTTGGAGATAGTTCTACAGATACTAAGAGAGCATAAGTTATATGCCAAATTCAGTAAGTGCGAGTTTTGGCTGAAAGAGATTTCTTTTGTAGGGCACAAAGTTTCTAAAAAAGGAATTACCGTGGATCCGGCAAAAGTTGAGGCGGTTATAATGTGGCAGCAGCCAGAACTCCAACAGAGGTTAGAAGTTTCTTGGGTTTAGCAGGTTACTATAGGCGGTTTATCAAGGACTTTTCGAAGATTGCTGGACCTAAGAAAGGTAACAAGTTTATCTGGACTCCAAAGTGCGAGTCAAGCTTTCAAGAGTTAAAGAAACATTTAACATCCGCTCCTGTTTTGGTATTACCTGACGGAGTAGAAGGTTATGCCGTATACTCTGATGCCTCTAGAGAAGGTCTAGGCTGCGTTTTGATGCAAAAAGGTAAGGTAGTGGCTTATGCTTCTAGGAGATTGAAGCCTCACGAACAAAATTACCCAACGCATGACCTAGAATTGGCTGCAGTGATTTTTGCCCTAAAGAAATGGAGACATTACTTGTATGGTGTGACTTTTGAAGTCTATACGGACCATAAGAGCCTTAAGTACTTGTTCTCTCAAAAGGAACTGAATTTGAGGACAAAGGCGATGGGTAGAATTTCTGGAGGATTATGATTGTTCAATAAACTACCACCCAGGAAAAGCTAACGTGGTAGCAGACGCTTTAAGTAGAAAGGCTCAAGTAGCGGGGTTAATGGTAAAAGAATGGGACATGCTAGAAGAGGTTAGTAGTTGGAACCCTCGTTTGGAGAGATTGAAGATTTTATTCGAGAACTTGACATTAAAGTCACCATTATTTGAGCGTATTAAGGAAGCCCAGAAAACGGACCCTACAATCCAGAAGAATGTAGAGAAAGTGCAAAAAGGGGAAACCTTAGACTTTAAATTAGGGTCTGAAGGAGTGTTGAGGTTTCGAGATCGAATTGTGGTTCCGGCGAACGAAAGGTTAAGGAGGGAAATTTTAGAAGAATCACATCGATCGAGGTATACTATACATCCAGGAGTGAACAAGATGTATCTCGATATAAAAGGGTTATACTGGTGGGACGGTTTGAAAAAGAATGTGGCAGAATTTGTACAGAAATGTTTGATCTGCCAACAAGTAAAAGCTGAACATCAGAAGCCCTCTGGTCTATTGCAACCACTAGAAGTTCCCGAATGGAAATGGGAGCACATAACAATGGATTTTGTAACGGGATTGCCTCGAAGTCAAAAAGGATTTGATGCGATTTGGGTGATAGTTGACAGACTCACCAAGTCTGCACATTTCCTACCTTGTGCATGAGTTTTTCTCTGGAGAAATTGGCCAAGTTGTACACAGAAGAGATCATGAGATTGCATGGTATTCCCATAAGCATTGTGTCTGATCGAGATCCAAGATTTGTATCGTGTTTCTGGCAGAAGTTTCAAGAATCATTGGTGACCAAGTTAAAATTTAGTACTGCTTATCATCCCCAAACCGACGGACAGTCAGAAAGGACAATTCAAACTTTGGAAGATCTGCTGAGGTCATGTATATTGGATTTTGGAGGTAAATGGAGTCAGTATATGACCTTAGTAGAATTTGCTTATAATAATAGCTATCGTGCCTCGATTCAAATGGCACTTTATGAAGCATTGTATGGGAGAAGGTGTCGATCTCCGATTCATTGGGATGAAGTAGGAGAGAAGAAAATTTTAGATCCGACGGTCATACCTTGGATGGAAGAAGCTCGTGAGAAAGTGAACGTAATTAGGGAAAGGCTTCAAGCTACCCAGAGTCGACAAAAGAGCTACGCCGACACAAGGAGAAAAGATTTGGAATTCGAAATAGGAGACAAAGTTTTTCTAAGAGTTAAACCCTTGAAGAGCGGAGTAGTGGTCCAAGAAAGATAAGAAGCTAAAACCAAGGTATATCGGACCTTTTGAAATTTTGAAACGAATCGGAAAAGTAGCGTATCAGTTGAAGTTGCCTGCAAGCATGGCCAAGGTTCACCATGTATTTCATGTCTCTATGCTTAAGAAATATCACCCTGACCCAAGCCATGTGTTGCAATTGGAGGATATCGAAGTGGATGAGTTGTTGACCTATGAAGAAGGACCCGTCAAGATCTTGGAAAGAGAAGTAAAAGAATTGAGAAATAAGAAAATTCCTTTGGTGAAGGTTCTATGGAAAAATCACGGACTAGAGGAAGCAACTTGGGAACTGGAAGAGGAAATGCAGAAAAAGTACCCCGACCTATTTCTTTAAAAGGTGAGAATTTTGAGGACAAAATTCATTTTTAAGGAGGGGAGGATGTGAGAACCTCGAGAAAATATATATATATAAATATACATACATACATTCATCTACATGCATATTTCATTCGCATTTCTAATTTTTAAATAAATTTTAGTTTTATCTTTACTTGTTCTTAACTAAGTACGTGAAAATAATTCCTATGTTATAAATACTATAATTGTGCTAAAACATTCAATTAATTGGTTTAGTTATGTTAAATTAATATTGCATGAGTTAGATTAATTTTATTGCCGTGGTATACTTAGGACGTTAAAAATCTTGATAATCGAATCTCTGCAAAGATTAGTATATTATTAGGCATTCAATTTACATTTGGGGTAAATTTTGGAATTAGATTAGAATTGAGGTCTTAGGTGGAAATTCGGAGGAAATGTGAAAAGATTAAAATAGCCTCCACAATTTCGGAAATTACCATGCAACCATCCGAGCTCCATTGGCCACTCTTCAAATCAGAACAATTCCATTCTCTGCCGGACTGCATTTCCTTTTATCCTCTCAAACACTCTACCTCCCTCATCCGCAACTGATTTCCATTCCACCATCTCAACTCACAACAACATTTCCTTTGCCTTGTTATCATCGATGAAGTGCGAGAGAGGGAGTTGCATTCCGTACTCTGCAAGTCAAGAGGAAAGAAAAGAAAGGAAGCCGCGCGAGAGCTGCAACCTTTCCATTCTGGAGAGAGAGAGAGAGAGAGCAAGTGGAAGTCGTGTGAGCTGCTGATGATCACCACCTTCGTCAACTCCAGCCATCAAATCCACAGCTGCACCAACCGCAACCAGGACCAGCATATCCTGTTAGCGAGCGAGCCGAGAGGAGAGAAAATTTCAGTTTCTCTGTCGCGTGAGTGAGCTTCGATCTGAGGTAATTTTCTGGACTGAGATGTGTTGATCAGAGGTAGATTAGGCTGGTTATGGACATGCATGTGATATTGTACCTTCAGATGATAAGCTAAGACAATGAAAAATCTGATTTGTGGAAAAAATGGGTTTACCGAGAGCTTGTTCAGAAATGCAGCTTTTAATTTGCTTTCTTGGGATAATTTGAGCCGATAGATGTGATTAACTAACTAAAAACAAGATTATTAAGTCTTTCATGAGGTTAATTAGTTCGATTAAGCCAGGAAATAAGAATGAAATAGAAACCTGCTGCATGCAAGCTCATCCGAGAGTAGTTGCACAAAATTCTGGATTATGGATGAATATTGTTGTTGCCCGAACTGATTTTGGACTGGAAATGATAGCTAATTAGTTCAGTAGTTGTGCATGTGAGATTCGAGTGCAAAATACAAGGTTTTAGCTGAAGGAAAAATTTGGATTGTGACTGATCAAATGCTGGAAAAGTTTCTGATTTTGCCGAGGGAGTGAAACTGGAAATTTCAGCTTGTTCTGGAAATCTTCTATGGAGAATAACGTTTGGAAATGCATAAAATATGTTGTTCTAAGTCTTGCTAAATACCTAGATGTGAAGCTCTTAATATGTTGCTAGTTTTGGCCGGAAATGTTAAAACTAAGCTGCTGAAATTTTCCAGTTTCGGCCGAGGAAAGGCATGGAGAATTTTCTAGTTTTCCTTATGAATTTTGGGTTCCAAATTGTTACATTAAAGTTTGATTCGCTATATAATACCTGAGTTTTAATATGCAAGTTAGATTTGAGGGTATAATGAAGAGATTATTGGTTGAAATCTTGGGTAAGACGTTGTATCAAATCTTGTCCCTGTGTTCATGTACATGTTAGCGACTTTTAACAGTTTCATTTTAGTTGATTCGTGATAATAGAAATTGTTGGATACCAAGAGCTAATGATTGACGAAACCCTAGTGAAACTGCTAATTGAAATGTAATTTTGCTGTATTGGCCAACTGGGGTATAATGTATGTGTGAATTGGAATCGTGAAATCCGTTTTTGGTCCTGTGGACTTGAGTATTTTTAAATCAAGCTACGTGAATATATTTCGCCTAGTATTGAACTATAAATTTTAGTATAGTACGGTAATGCTAGAAATCCGGGTGCCGGGATTTTTCTTGAAACCTCGCCAACTAGTATATCTTCCTTTGACTTAAATTAACCTTATTATTTTTAGGAAATAGTTACACTAGTTTTTGACCTTAGATTTCTTTAAAAATTGTCGCGACCAGTTACTTTAGAGAAACTTGCCAAAATACGAGATTCGGATAATTTTAAAGGAAAAGACGTATGAAACTTGTTCCGCAAGAAACCTTACTTCAAGTAAATTAGTTCTAGCCGCTCCGTTAGAAAGAAAAGTATTTTTTCTAGGAAACCTATACGAAATAATTTACTACTTCTACCAGTTTTAATTCTAAGTGGAATTGTCGATTTATTTTGAGAAAGTAAACTAGTTATACGCTAGATAATCTTTGATACACAAAAAGCTAGAACTTGTATAGAAGACTTATAGTCTTTAAAACTTGGTTTTCTAGGGTTTAATGAGGACGGGGATTTCGATTCCCAGCCTGACTTTTGAGCTTCACTCTTGGTGAGTGTCCCCGCTTGTTCTATGCTTATTTGGTTAAAGTGCTTTCTTGACTCGATTTGTGATAATTTGGAAAATGGTTTCTGATCCATCGAAGTGAGCTGTGTGTACTTTATCGCATTAGCCTTTCGAGTGGTGACTTGCTTGAAATGTTTTTGTGAATATTCTGCTTGCACTTGCTAAGTGTTGGACGTAACGTCGTTGGGTGAATCTCTCGACCAGTTTATGGTATCTAAGTGTTGGACGTAACGTCGTTGGGTGAATCCCTCGACTAGTTTATAAAAAGGTATACTCGAGTATTACCAAACTACTATTTGCGGTGTGCGGGCCCGGTAGGGGGTTGATTGGTGGACGGAGCTTGGTGAAAGCGTGTTCTATGGAATTGCGTGTTGTAAGTACAAACGTTTACGGAGATTGGTGGACAGAGTTTGGTGAAAGCGGTGTTCTAGGGAATTGCGTGTTGTAAGTACAAACGTTGACGGAGGGGTCAACGGCGGTCAATTTTGATCAAACTTTGGAAGAACGGCTCCTGAGAGCCCCTGTATCCTACTTTGTGTTGTTATACGCTTTCCTAATTGTTTAATTTGTGAAAATTATTACTCGCTGTTTGATTTATGTGATTGCATGTTTCGGGGCACCACTGAGCTTTAGCTCATCCCACGTTATTTGTTTTCCTTGACAGGTCCTAGCATTTTGAGAAAGATTTGAACTCTACTTTTACTTTGTATGGTTGTAATTCGTACTTAACAATGCAGCTTTTGTTTAGGGTTGCCACTTGAAGTTGGAAAAATGTAGACCCGAAATTTGTCATTTGGCTTGTATGAAACTGTTGTTTGGAATTATTTGATTTTGCTTCGTGGGCCTGAAACACGTGAGGTACTTAAGAATCGACGATTAGCTATCTTAAAATGCTGTTATCTCTGAAGTTAATGTGTTTTTTGGTTAGCAGCCTATTTGGAGGAAAACGATGTTGTAATAGTTTAGAGTGTGCTTCGGAAGGATTAGGCTAGATTTCTTGCATGAGTCCTGGCGAGTGCTAGGCAGACGGCCCGCCAACCCTCTGGTTCGCCTTAAGGGGAAGTGGGGTCGCCACAGCCCCACCTTCCCCTAAGGCGAACCAAAGAGGTTAGCGGACTGCCTGCCCAACTCTTGCCAGGACTAACGGTGCAGGCAAACACGATCTAAAACGTTCCAGGAAAATAAAAGCGCGCTCAAACAAGTCGAAATCGCAAAATAGCCAAACACAAATCAAACCGTCGGTGAATAGTGGGTGCCATGTCATATAACTCGGAAAAACATTTCCAAACCGAATAGGACACATAAACAGGGTTAAACAGTGTTATACACATACGTTTGTAATTAAAAAACAAAAGGAAGATAATTAGATCAAAATACATTTAGGATTTTTTTCCCAACTATCGAGGAGCTTTACAAAATATATTAAAACTGGCTCAACTCATGCTTCAAAACATCATAGTTCCCAAAAATGGTTCCCTGTAAGGAAAACAAAATTTAATGGAGTGAGCTTACACCCAGTGATATACTTTCACTCAAGCAAGGAAGTTCAATTATGCATGAAGTCGATCAATCCCAAATTATTCAAGAAGAAAGCTAAATAAAGTCATATATCGATAACAATGGTAAAAGGATACGGACGGCTCTCAAGAGCCCCTTTCCTCGCTCGCCATACTTGATCGTATCTCATTGATCCTCCATCAATGTACAAAGTGTAACCAAACGTAGACTCCACTTTACTGCCATTCCTTCCACCCAACATACCCCTACCGGGCCCGAACTCCAAACAGTTTAAATTTGGTAATACTTGAGTATACCGGAATTGAGAGTCTCATACTACAAGATTCCATATAACAGTCACCATGGCTCGTCAATTTTCACGACCAAGCCCTCGCTGGCTCGATTCAATCGACTACCAATGGGGGTTGAGCTCAGTAGTAACAGTAATGGCCGTTGGATACTCGTCCAAACGACACCAAACCCAATATTTCATGTACCATTCAAGTACCACAGTAAACAATCATATATAATACAAAAAAATGAGAGCGATCAAATACACCCTCACTTTAATCAGTTTCAACGGTGCAAATAAGCATTCAAGGCATCAAGTTCAAATGTAACAAAGCCACATAGTGACAAGCAAGTGAGTAGTACACTCACCAAGCTAGCAAATGAAATTTCATAAACTTCCGCCCAAAGAGCGTCTTGAATCACTGTCACGCCCTAAAATATTCAAACAAGTACAATAAGACTCGATTACAAGTCATAAACCAATTCCAAATACTACCAAAAATAAGGCTCCATTAGAACGTATAAGTACTAAAGTAAGCTAGGGAAAGTCCGGAAATGAAAGTTAAGCCCTAAAACCCAAAAACAGTTTTGATGTCGTTTAGCGTATTGGACACAACCGGCACTACGATTATCGGATGGATGTACAATATACACCGTTTCGAAACTAAAAGAAAGGGCTACAATGTTGAAGAAGGCCACTCAGTCCATTTTGTAGTGCAACTAGGTCAAAATTTCAATGTACCAAACCGGAACCGCATAAACAGGTTAGCGAACTGCATTCTGGTTAAATAACTATAATTCAGGCTACCAAATTCCAATTCAAGTGATTCCAAAGCCATCCGAAAGCTAAGATACCAGGCTATATTTCTTAAGAAGATATCAACAACCAAATCAGTAGTATTCCTGGTCAAACTAACCAATTACAGAAGCGGATTATTAGTTTCGGACAGAAACAGGGCAGCAGGGGTATTTCGGTCTTTTTATTGGTTACATTGCTCTGATTGGGTTGAAATTTTGTAAAAACTATAAATATCATTATCTACAACTTTCATGTTTTAATCCAAGGCTAATTCGGCCTCTAACTAGGGGAAACAGTACCGGGTAGAATGGGGTTAATTGAAACCCCAATTCCGAAATTTCCTTTCAAAGCGGAAATTTTCCGCAAATAGCCACAATTTACGCACTATAGCTTCATTCTAAACCATTCCCAATCATCATCCATGGCAACACAATATTAAACATATAAAAACAGAAAAATCATGAATAAATAGAAAAATTCACCAATCTCAACCAAAATCATGAAATAGCCCACAAAATCACCTCTTAGACTACCACAAGCCACTAATTAAACATCATTAGAAAGAAAAGAGAGGTTCCTTAGCTACTCACCTTATCAACCAAAGAAAGGAGACAATTTAGCACCTTAGTCTTCCAAACAACTTCACTAATCACCTCACAATCACTAAACTAAGGGTTTTTATGGAGAAAATTCAAGATTAATCGGTTGGTTTGTTAGATTGAGCAAGGTTGGAGCAAGAAATTTGAGAGCTTTTCTTTTCTTTTCTTTCTTAAGAGGGCAGGCCAAGGAGTGAAGAAAAATGAAGATTTCTTGGTCAATTTTTGGTAAATTAGTAAAGTGATGAATAGTGGTCAAAGCAAGATTAAGTCTCCAAGTGACACTTGTTACTCTAATTAATGCATGGCTATCCTTTTGTCCCTCTCACAGCAATCCATTTGGAAACCTCTAATTATCTCTTAACACCTGGCAAAATAAACTCGTATCCAAAACTTAACCTAACTGACCGAATTTTACCGAACTTTCCGCACTAGCGGGTCCCACGTCCGGTATACGCGCTTAATTTCTCAAAAACTACTCGATACTAGAAAAATCATCTTAAAACTATATTTACTCATACAAATTATCTAGAAAAATTTTTCTAATAAAGAAAATACAGAAAAGCATGCCATTAAATAGAATAAAACCTAGAAAATGAGAAAATTTACGGGGTCTCACACCCTCTCCCCCTTAAAAGAAAATTTAACTAACTTCACTTTAATCCATGAAATCTTCAATAAAATCACCTAGTTAGCTACCATAAGTCACCAATTGACCATTATTAGGAACAAAGAGTGAGTTCCAAGCAAAATACCTTAACCCCTCAAGAAAGGTAGTGGCTTAGTGATTTTTCTTCAAAACAACTCTACCAAGATCTTCAAACTCCCTTAGCAAGTCTTTTGTATGGACTAATTCAAGGTTTAATCGGTTAGATTTCACGAATTGTGCAAGAAATTGAAGATATAGGTGAAGCTTTCTTTTCTTTTCCCTGAAGGTGAAGGTCGGCCAAGAAACTTGAAGAATGAAGATGATTTTGATCAATTTTGGGTATTTAGTAAAGGTGATGAATAGTGGTCAAAGTCCACCTCCATTGGTTTCATGACACTTGGCCTATTAGGGTTTTAATCTTATCATTTTGTCTCTCCAAGATTAAACCATTTAAGTAACTTCTAATTATCTCTTAACACCTAGTATATTAATCCTGGTATACAAAACATAACCTAATTGGTCGAATTTATCGCACTTAACGCCACTAGCGGGTCCCACGTCCAATATACACTATTTATTTCTCAGGGACTAATTTATACGAGAAAAATGATTGAAAAACTATATTTACTTATAAAAGTCTCTGGAAAATTTTGATAATAAAATAAAGTAAGAAAATGCACGCGAAAAAAAAATAAATAAAGAAAATTTCCTTTTCTTCCTTCGAGCGTCACAAACTCCCCCCCCTTAAAAGAATGTCGTCCTCGACATTCCAACTTGCATTAGTCAGATCAAGATATCCCGCAAAAGTCAAACGAGCATTTCCAAGCAAGCACTAAGAGTGACTCTAATCCCACTCGTCTGATTTTCATTCCTACAAGAAATCACTGATATGTCAAACCAGACCCACAGTTCGGTATCCTAAACTTTAACTCTAGGATACACTACAGAGATCTGAAGCCTAAGTTCTGATACCAACTGTGACAGCCCCACCTTCCCCTAAGGCGAACCAAAGGGTCCGTGTGACACCCCGAAAAGTATGAGTATGAGAACCCGGAAATTTTCTAATTTTCTAGGGTTTATTTTATTTAATCGCCCGCCTTTTCTGCACTTTCTTTATTAGAAAAATTCCCCAGATAAAGTTTATGAGCAAAGATAGTTTTAAAATGATTTTTCTAGTATCGGTTAGTTTTGAGAAATTAAGAGCGTATTTTGAACGTGGGACCCGCTAGTGCGGTAAATGCATTATATGTTTGACAACTTGTTGGAATTTTGTATTAAGTGATATTATTTTACAAGGTGTTAAGATATTTGTATTGGAGAGACAAAAAGATAAGTTTTGAACCAAAAGGTGACAAGTGTCACCTTGTGATTTAATCTTGGACCTTGACTTTGACTTGGACTTGTCTTAACCTTTACTAAACCAAATTTTGACCCAATTTCTTTCCATTTTATTGTCTTGGCCGACTCTCTCTCTCTCCAAGAAAAGAAAAGAAAGCTCTCAACTTGTTTCTTCAATTTCTTGCTCAAATCTAACAAATCAACCGTTTAAACTTCCAATTACTCCATAAAATCTCTTAGTTTGGTGGAGTTGAGCTTGGTTGTGAAGTTGTTTGGAAAGTTATGGTGCCTAGTTGCTCTTTCTCTTGTTTTACTAAGGTGAGTAGTGGATGAACACCTTTCCTCCCTCTAATGATGTTAAATTCATGCTTGGTGATAGTAGGAGATGCAAGTTTATGGATTAAAACTTGATTTTGGTTGAATTGGTGAAATTTTATAATTTTTGGGGATTTTTCTGTTTTCATATGGATATGATTGTGTGGCTATATATGATGATTGGAAATGATGTTTAAGGACTCTATGAGGTGGAAAAGTGGATAATTGCAACCAATTTCTGTTTTGGAATAAATTTTGGAAAGTTAGGGTTCATGAAGCTACATTCTGCCCGAATTTATTGCACCATGTTAGAGGCCGAATTGGCCTTGGCTTAAAACATGAAAGTTGTAGGGAATGGCATTTTAGAGGTGCCTGCAAAATTTCAGGTCAATCGGAGTAGTGTGAAATGAGATAAGTCGAAATTACTATTGCTGTTCTGGTTTACCCAGAATTGGAAATCTGCGACTGTAATTGGTTGTTTTCGCTGGAATTGCTTCCGAATTGGTTGTTGAGGTCTTCTGATGACATGTAACCCTGTTTCTTAGATTTCAGCTGGTTTTGGAATTTCTGGATTTGGACTTGTGTAGGCTGAGTTATGATGTTTACGCTAGAATGCGTTTTGCAAACCTGTTTTTGTGATTCTGGTATAGTATCTTACATTTTTGACCTGGTTGCACTCGAAACTGGGGTTGAGTGACCTTCTACAATATTGTAGCCCTATCTCTTAGCTTCGAAACGGTGGGTCTTGGACCTTTATCCAACAATCGTAGTGCCTTTGGTGCCATTACCGCAAAATGACGTCAAAACCTGTTTTTCTGGTTTTGAGCTTAACTTTCATTTCCGGACTTTTCCTAGCTTGACTTGTCTTTGTACTTCTTGGGAGCTTGCTGAATGGCTATTGGATGAACTTGTTGTTGTGTGTGTACCTTTGGGTTTGAATGAGAAGAATAATGAAGCCATGATGGCTGGAAAAGTTAGCAAATGTAGGGGAAGTGCTGTCCGAACTTTTAAAGGACTTGTTTGCATTGAGTTTGTGATCTAAGATTTGGATTTGAGCAAGACAATGATATATGATGGATGGTTTCTGAGCCATGGAGGTGAGTGACGTCAAACTATTTCTAAAGTTATTTTTGAACCGTTTCCTGCATTATTTATTTTTGAACCGTTTCCTGCATTATTTACTTTTGACCTGTTTCCAAAGTTACTTTTAAACTGTTTTCTTGCATATCATGCGTACTTGCATATGAGTGTTCCTTGTTTGCTATATTCCTTGACTTATTGGCTTGTTATTATTGTTTGATAATGTGTTAAGTGCTTCCAATGATTGTTAAGACGAGTTTTCTAGGCGAGGGTGTACTTTATCGCCCTCGACCTAAATAAATATGAAATTTTCAATGATTAATGATTAAATGCTAGTTGCGCATGAATGTAAGCCGTTTGGCTGAATTGGGCCTTGACCTTCGTTACCGATCGACTCGAGCCAGAAGCGGACTCGGTCGGGCGATATGGTGACCCTGGGTGAATTTGGTATACTCGAGTATTACCTTGTAGTCCGGCTATGTCCGGATGGGTGGAGTCCGGCTACGTCCGGATGGGTGGAGACCGGCCAACGTCCGGAAAGAAAAAAAAAGATGAACGAATAAAAGATGAACGAGGGATTATTTATAAAAAATGAACGTATCCTTTTCATGAATGTTACTATCGCTTTCCATTGTACATGTTTCTTGAATTATTGATACTCCATATTTAATGTTTTGTAAATGCTGTAATCGTTTCTGGACTTATCATTTGATTTATGACATCATTGAAAAGAAATATTGTTAAACCGATTTAATTACTGATTTTCTAGTTACTCGCTGAGCTTCTAGCTCACCCCAAAAATATTTTGATTCCCCTCCACAGGGCTCAAGGCGAAGGCAGGACTTGTTGTGCTTATCCACGTGACTGGATGGCTTATATCGTGTACAGTTTAAGTTTGGATCTATTTTATGTACGAGTTGGTCTTGTATAAATATTTGAAATTGATATAGATGTAAGTATACGTTCCACGATTGGAATCAGTTTCCGCTACATTTGTGATATGTAATTATTGGAGAATTTGATGTAATTTTGAGATTTATATTGTAATCTGTTTGAGGAATGTAGGGAACGACTGAGTCCTGGCGAGAGCTGGGCAGGCGACCCGCCGAACCCTGGGGTACGCCCTAGGGGGAGGTGGGGCCGTCACAGTCCGGTGGACCGCCTGCCCAACTCTCACCGGGATTCAGTCGTTCAACTACATTCCTCAATTAAATTACAAGATATATCTCAAATTTACATCAAATTCCCAAGAATTACATATCACCAACGCAGCGGAAACTAATTCCCAAGCGTGGAACGTACACGCACATCCATTCAAGTCCAAACATTTATACAAACCCAACTATTACACAAGAGAAATCTAAAACTCAAATTATACAGGAGATAATCCATCCAACCACATGAATAAGTACTACAGGCACTTCCTTCGCCTCGAGCCCTATGGAAGGGAATAAAATAGTTTTGGGATGAGTTAGAAGCTCAGTGAGTAACCAGTAAAATCAGTAATCAAATATATTTCATAATAATGCATTTCGATGATGTCATAATTTCGAGATCAAATGTACATATTTTTGCTCTGGTGAGCCAACGAAATCATTGCACTTAAACATCCAATGATCAAATAGATCATTTCATGTTGAACAGTAAGAGGGAGCCCCTTTTTGAGCTCCAGATGAACATAAACAAGTGGTGGAGACGTTGGTATTCATCACAAGACTCCCCAAGAACTCATTGAAGCCAAAACATGCCATGAACTCCCATGCAAGTACACATGATATGCAAATGAATAAGGAATGCAGGAAATATTTCATAAATAGCTTTGAAAATAGTTTGGCGTCACTCACCTCCACGGCTCAGGAACCATCCATCATATATCATTGCCTTGTCCAAATCCAAGCCCTTCAACTCAAACTCAAAGCAATCAAATGCTTTCAAAGATCGGACAGCAAATCCCCTTAATTTCCTTACTTTTCCATCCCACAAGCAACACCATTTCATCTCAAATCAACCACATACACATCATAGACTATCAAATACACCTTTCGGCACAATATCCATAACTGAAGCTACACTTATCGGATTGAAACGAATCTTATGGCGTTTCGAAGCCAAGACATAAACCTACATTTCTTATGAAGATTTCCAAAGCCAAATCATACATTTTTAGGGTCAAAAATGGAAAACTCCACGAAAACAGAAATCTAGGCGCGAAACAGGTTCATGGGCAGTCAAGGGTATTTCGGTCATTTCACATGCTACAGTACTCCGATTAAGCTGAAATTTTACAGCAGCTAGTTAACACCATTTGCTACAACTTTCATGTTTTAACTTAAGCCTGATTCGGCCTCTAACATGCTCAAATAAATCCGGTTAGAACAGGGCAGATTTGAAACCCTAGCCTGAAATTTTCCGCACAAGCTGAAATTTTCCGCAAATAACCGCAATTGATGCACAAGGGATCCATTTAACACACTTTAGAGCCATCAATCCAAGGCCAACCATAATCATCATATGAAAACAGAAAAATCCAAAAAAATTAGAAATTTAACTAACTTCACTTTAATCCATGAAATCTTCCATAAAATCACCTAGTTAGCTACCATAAGTCACCAATTGACCATTATTAGGAACAAAGAGTGAGTTCCAAGCAAAATACCTTAACCCCTCAAGAAATATAGTAGCTTAGTGGTTTTTCTTCCAAAACAACTCCACCAAGATCTTCAAACTCCCTTAGCAAGTCTTTTGTGTGGACTAATTCAAGGTTTAATCGGTTAGATTTCACGAATTGTGCAAGAAATGGAAGATATAGGTGAAGCTTTCTTTTCTTTTCTCTCAAGGTGAAGGTCGGCCAAGAAGCTTGAAGAATGAAGATGATTTTGATCAATTTTGGGTATTTAGTAAAGGTGATGAATAGTGGTCAAAGTCCACCCTCCATTAGTTTCATGACACTTGGCCCTATTAGGGTTTTAATCTTATCCTTTTGTCTCTCCAAGATTAAACCATCTAAGTAACTTCTAATTATCTCTTAACACCTAATATATTAATCCCGGTATACAAAACATAACCTAATTGGTCGAATTTATCGCACTTAACGCCACTAGCGGGTCCCACGTCCAATATACACTCTTTATTTCTCAGGAACTAATTTATACGAGAAAAATGATTGAAAAACTATATTCACTTATAAAAGTCTCTGAAAAATTTTGATGATAAAATAAAGTAAGAAAATGCATGCGAAAAAATAAATAAATAAAGAAAATTTCCTTTTCTTCCTTCGAGCGTCACAAACTCCCCCTTTAAAAGAATGTCGTCCTCGACATTCCAACTTGTACTAATCAGATCAACATATCCCGCAAAAGTCAAACGAGCATTTCCAAGCAAGCACTAAGAATGACTCTAATCCCACTCGTCTGATTTTCATTCCTACAAGAATTCACTGATATGTCAAACCAGACCCACAGTCCGGCATCCTAAACTTTAAGTCTAGAATACACTACAGAGATCTGAAACTAAGCTCTGATACCAACTTTGACAGCCCCACCTTCCCCTAAGGCAAACCAAAGGGTCCGGCGTACACTACAGAGATCTGAATCCTAAGCTCTGATACCAACTTTGACAGCCCCACCTTCCCCTAAGGCGAACCAAAGGGTCCGCCGGACCCTTTGGTTCGCCTTAGGGGAAGGTGGGACTATCACAGTTGGTATCAAAGCCAACTCCCGACCCCGGTGTGCCAGCGAGGACGCTAGGTTCCCTGAGGGGGAGGTGGATTGTAATGATCCCACATCGACTAGGAAGGAAGTCCTGGGGCTACTTTAATAGCCTGTAGTGGTCTCTCCCACCTGACCGAGGCCTTTTGGAGGGGTGCTGGGCTTCTTGACCTGCGGGTTTGGGCTCTTCACTTGTTGTGGGCTATAATTCCACCTCCAGGAACAAAACCCACGGCCCAATAGGACGGTTAACTATGGGACAATATGGTCAAGGGCGTTAGAGTTGGTATTAGAGCCGACTCCCGACCCCGGTGTGCCAACGAGGACGCTGGGTTCCCTGAGGGGGGGTGGATTGTAATGATCCCACATCGGCTAGGGATGAAGTCATGGGGCTGCTTTTAATAGCCTGTAGTGGTCTCTCCCACCTGACCGAGGCCTTTTGGAGGGGTGCTGGGCTTCTTGACCTGCGGGTTTGGGCTCTTCACTTGTTGTGGGTTATAACCCCACCTCCAGGAACAAAACCCACGGCCCAATGGGGCGGTTAACTGTGGGACAATATTGGTCAGGGGCATTAGATATGTAATGAAGTTTGATAGACACCGGTGTAAGTATATAATTTTTTTTGGTAGTAATGATGGTCAAGAAAGCAAATGATTCAAAATACAACAAGAATAAATGATGGATTATGCAAAGTCAAGAAATTCTCATATTTAATTTAAGGAATTAAGTCCATTTGAATGAAAATTATATGTGTAGGGAAAGGTTTTGGACATCTCAAAGGGAAGACATCAAACTACAAGACAAGCTATATGTTTCAAAGAAATTCCTAAAATCATGACATTTCAAAACAATATATACAAATAGAGGAATTCCTAAAAATTGAGAAGGTAGGCCATCTTTTAGTTTGTATCTGTCGCTTAAATTGTATGTTGCTTAGTATAGAATATCCATTAAGTAAATAAATAGATAGCAAGTCAAAAGGGTGAATTTTGGGGTAGGAAGCATTAATTAGCTCACTTGAACATTGACTTTCGATGCTAATAATTTTTTTCTTCCAAATCGAGATGCATGTCTAAGTATAGCATCAAATCACACTGTGAAAGATGGTGCTAAAGTACAAAATGATGACACACGACATAATATGTGCTAAAATGTTAAGATACAATGTGGGATGGTAGCGAGGTAAATTGGACAATGCATATGGATTCAATAGTCAGACACATAATTTGTAATAAAATCTCAAATAAGTATAGTTAGAGGTGTATAATGACAAAAAGAGGAGAAAATTTTGAAAGGTTAGGATGTAGGGGAGAATGTGATAATTACAAATAGGAAAGAGTGTACATGCAACATGAAAATAGAAAAACCTTTGAAGTTATTAAGAAATTGTATGAGGTTTTAAAAATTGTCAAAGAAACCAAATTTCAAAATTTATCAATGTAGGATACCTTATTTAGATTAGAGAGGAAGTTTAATTCACATATAGGCAAATTGAACATGTTCATAAAGGTGAAATGCAGAATTGAGAATGAAATAGCGACTGGTAAATGGACAATTGCTGAATTGGACGAAGGAAATGATAAAACTAATAGGCGCAAAAGTGAGGAGATAGAAATAATGAACACCCAAGAGATAGTTTTGGGATAGAGAAATCAATAGTTAGTTTAGTGAGCTCAAAAACTAAATAGTATGAGTTAGATAAATGCATATGTTTATAAAAAATGTAAATAAAATGTGTTTTGTGAAGTTGGCAAAGCAATTTGATGTGCCAAATGCAAGTAAAGACGGCAAGAAATATATGAGAAAAAAATGGTAGTTTAACAATAGAAGTTACAAAAATCTAATAAAACTATCACAATAATTGCATTAAGTTAACTATTTTCAGTGAGAGTCAAAGACTATCAAGAAAATGTAGGGATTGAAGACAACCTAAGAGGAGGGTGAATTAGATTATTTAAAAACTAATCAAATTATGAGACATTTTTTAGCTCAATATGAAATTTACCCTCTTTTCTAGGTGACCACTCAATGAATCAATTAGTGAGAAAGCAAGAAAGTTTGAGAGTAAAAGAGATAAGCAATTAAGATTCAAGAGATAGTAAGTAATAAAGAAAGAATAGCAAACCAATTTCACTTGCAAGCTCCACTTGAGCTTGAATATCACTTTCTAGAACAAACTTTTTCAAGTTGATCAAATACAACTAATCTTTGTGTACAAAGGAAGGATCACTTCCTCCTTACCCCAAGTTATACTTGGTCAAGTTAAGAAGTTTTACTATCACTCCGGATAACCCTTACAAAGCTACACTATTGAAGTATTTTTCTCACACAAGAAAAGTTTACACGATATTCACACAACTAAAAGTACAAATCTTCTTTGTAGAGTATTTTCTCACTAAAACCACTCTTGATCATTTGTAGTTTCAATGTGCAAAAGTAGTCTAAAAGTAGTTGACCATGCACTTTTTATATGAGACCAAAAAGTTCTTCTATTAATGCTTGCAACGGATAGAAGGCAGCTGAAGAGTCAACTAACCGTTGCGAGTGTTGGATGTCCGGTCCATCCGATACTTACGTCCGACAGCAGGCAGTGAGTTTGAGAAAATTTCTTTAATTCTTTCGAATGTCCGGTGTCTCTGATGCTTGTGTCCGAAAGCGAATGATAAATATAAGAAATCTTTTTCAGTTCTTTCGGACGTCCGGTACCTCCAATACTTTGCGTCCGAAGTGCCGCATTGTTTATCGGACATCTGGTGCTCTAATATTTTGCGTCCAATCGAAGTCAGTGAATTAGAGGAAATGTCTTAATTCCTTTGAACATCCGGTGGTGGAGTTCATCATGGTCCAAAGTTGAACAATGATTATCGAACGTCCAATCCTGTCTCACAAGCGTCCGACAGCTTTCAGCAACCTTTGTTTCTTTCAATTGCACTTGAATTTTGAATCTGATTTGCTTCATAGCTGAAAGTTTTTTTTGAAAAAATATTAATATCATCCATTTATTTTTTAAACATCAAAAGTTAGGGACTAAGATTAACAATCTCCCCCTTTTTTGTTGATGACAAAACAATGGATGGAGGAAAAAATAATTGAGATAAAACTCTCCTTCACTCAATGCATCAAAGAAGTTTTGTAAGTGCTAAGATTTTTAAGGTCAAAATAACTCCTCTCAGGATAACTCCCCCTTACCAATTTACATACACATTAACCAATTTACACTTTCTAAAATCCCAACATTTATTTCTCTCCCTTTTTGTCATCATAAGATGATTTTAACAACAAATATCAGCAATACAATATTAGCACTACAAGCGTACAATCAACAGCAGAAATCCAATCCAATATCCAATCCAATCCAATATACCACCGATATCCAATTCAATATACCAAAACATACCAGAAATGCAATCCAAACACAAACACAGAAAATTAGTACCAGAAATCAGAAGAAGTACCAAACAGAAAAGCAAATTAACTTGATACCATTAAGGTTAACCAATATCCATTAGTACAGAGGACTTGAAACATCAAAAGAGAGAATTATAGAAGATGCAAATGCCTAATATGAAGTGCCATCCTAAAATGAAGTGCAAGTGCCTAAGAGTGCCTAAATGGTGATCTTCGACGATCCGCCCTTCTTCTTGCAAGGCGAAACTGAGTAGGATCCACTTCTTCTTCAGTTTCCTCATCATCATCATCACTAGTTTCAGTTGCTGGAGCCTTGCCCTTATCTTGTGGCGAGAACTTGAGGCATGGACTTAGGTTATGGCTCTTTATCTTGTGGAACAGGAGTTGACTCAATCTGAGGCTCCTTTTGATGCACATTTTCATCTTCTTGAGGGACAGGAGGCACAAGTAGGTTTCTTTTGTCTATAAAAGTGGCTGTTGCTCAAGTGAAATGGTCATTATCAGACTATTTTCAAAAGAGAGAATGTGTTGTTTGAGTTCTAAGAATGTGTTGTTTGAGTTCCTCAATTAAGGAAATGACTTCATGATTGGATGAGGAAGGCTGAGTGGATGATCTTCTAGGATGGATGGTAAAGGGTGAAACAAACTGAGACTGATCTCTGGGAAGTCTAGGGGTGACAGGAGTTTTATGACGACTCTTTGTCTTAAACTCCAAAACAGACTCCTTGTAGCACTAATGACCATCAAAGAATCTAAGATTTTTTCTTTCAAAATAAGCTTTGAAAAAGATGGGGGATGCACTCTCTTTTGGAGACACTCTAGTGAAAGGTATTTTGAAGTGAGCAAAAATTAGAGTTAAAAACTTTCTATAGGAGAGTTTCCTACTGCTATCAGTGCTGATTTTGAACAAAACTTGCACATAACAAAGTCAAAATCAATTCGGACTTTTTCAACAAAACAATAAAACAAGTAAAACTCTATTTTGTTGGCATCAGTCCTATGACCATCAGTAGGAACCAACAAGTTTGAAATTATTGTAAAGATGAACAGATTTTGAGAATTGAGATCCTCCAATTTTGCTTCAGCAGGTGTGTTAAAGTGTTGTCGGAAGTAAGTCATCAGTTTTTCAATGTGAAAATGGTGATAGGCAGAAGGAAACTCTTCATAAGGGAAGAAGTTTCTAATTTTTCCTTTAAAATCATGTTCAATTTTGGTCATTAAAACCGTACTAACAATGTCAGGATTAAATGCAATATCTACTAAGTTGACACAAGAGACAAGGTCTGTATGAGAATTATCTTTCCTAAGGTTAGCAAAGAACTAATGAAGCATATCAGGGTAATATGAGTTGAGTAAGGTTAGAATGTGAGACCATTTTTGAAATTCAAAAAGCTTAAGGACTGGTTCAAGATTGAGCTTACGAAATTCAGCGGGAAGAATGGTTTTTTGAGTGATGAAGCCCTTCTGTGTAATCTATTCAAATCTCTCTCTGGCCTTATCATCAATAAACTTGGGCAATGGAGTTGACTCTTCCTCAGTTTGAACAGTTGGTTGCATTCTAGCAGGACGTTTCCTTTTTCCACCACGTTGAGCATTAGTTGGCACATCAATCCTTTTTCCAGGTGATTTTCTGGTGAAAGGCTCAATATTTTCTTCATCTCTAAGCCTGGTAGTACGTCCGGTACCAGCAGGGCCTCCTCTCAATCGTACCATGATGATATGCAAGATGATTCTGATGTAGAGTTTGATGAAACTGTGTATGAAATGGACTAAGATTGCAATTTAGACTACAATGTATGATTGAATCTTTTAAAATGGGTGAATTTTGAGTGTCTAGGGTTTCGGATGAAAATTAGGATCAGTGGAGTGGTTGGCAGTTAGAAGAGGTTGTAAGTGCCAATCAATGCGCAAAGGAGTTGTGACTGTATTGGTGAAGTCAATTTCTTGGAAATTGATCAGAGAAGAGACGAATTTGAATTTTGAAATTGAAAGAAGGTGAACGGCTGTATCCGAGACAACGATTAGGTTTGAAGTAAATGAAGGAGAAAGCTTCTTTATAATAGGCCACTTTTGAGTGTCGGATGGCCGAACGAAGAAAAGCGTCTGACACTTGTCGCGCCCCATTTTTTGATAAGAAAAATAAAAGACGAGTTTAGAAAATGGCTTTTGATTCAATTTTTAATTAAAAAATGAATTTTTGATTTAAAAAGAAAATGAAAAAACATGGGCCTAAATGGGACTTGAAAATACGACGATTTGACCCAAAATATAGTTTAAAAAGGGTTTTAATGAAAAATAGAGTCCCCACTTGGTATAGAGTTAATGTGTACCAAGTCACCTAAAAAATGAATTTTTAAAGAAAAAATAGAAAAACCCTTTTTAATCGACTCCAAGTCTACGAAAATCAAAGAAAAAGATTCGGGAGTCACATTTGAAGAAAGGGAAGGCAATGATAGGCATCCAAGGCACCCTTTCAACCTAGCCAAGGCTAGTTGCGCGATTTAGTCAAAGATTTTCCTATTTTTAACCTAAAGATTTATCGTATTTAGATGTACTATATGAATGCAAAACCTAGACCTAAAAGGTATCGGGGGGTCGAAATGTATCTTCAAAGCTTATTTGGTACCAATCACATTAATTGTGACGCCCAATAAAGACACTTCGAAGAAGTCACGAATAATGCAAGTCATGAGACTCAAAAGAAAGAAAAAGTAAAGAAAAATAATAATATACAAATGTGTATGACCTAAAGGAATGCATCATAATGGGTGCGGGGGACTTATACTTGTGACTTTCAATGTTCCCTTTAATAGAGGGAATACGAGCGTGCTAAGGCTAAAGAGCCAAATTCGTCCATATCCCATACCCAAGGGGTTTTTCGAGTTTAATCAAGCAAATGTACTAACCTAGATCTAATGCTTAGATGAAATGCAAGTCTAATGTCATATTTCATACAAAGGGGTAAGTAATATACATATAAGGGAAAATATGGGGGAAGGGATATACGTATAAGGAGGGATGTCATGCAAAAAATGATAAAAGACCCTAAAAAGTGAAAAATATGCATGAGAATGTAATGTAGCCATACAAACATGATCTAGCGTAGGACGTCCCTAAGGGTCCAGCGTTGGACTAGCCCTTAACTACAAATTCTCACTAGCGTTGGACTAGTGGAAAATCGGAACAAAGAGCCACAACTAGCATTGGACTAGTATGGATTCGAGAAATGGACCACGACTAGCGTTGGACTTGTTGTGGTGATGTCACACATTTATCGCAATCAAATAAATCATGTAAAACATAATAAAGCAAATAAACATATAAAACACATATAGCACATAACACATAAGCATGATTTCTAGATGCAGGATCCTAAGAAAGCGGTAACACATAGCACATAGACATGCAAAACACATATAAGGCAAATAAAGCAAATAAAACCCTAACTATTACATTCGGGGGAAGCCTACTACAATCTAAGAGGGGGAAAGGACTTATAAAAGTAAATCCTAACTATTTCATTGACTAGCTACTACATGTCTTCAAGAGAGGGGCCAAAACCTAGCTATTACAAATTGGGGTTCAAATGCCCTCAAATAAATTGCCAATTAAGGAAAGCGAAATAAAAAGAAAGCGAAACAGGCGATTAAACATAAAAAAAATGAATTAAAACATGCATATTCACATATAGCACGTAGGAGCACATAGGAGAAATGAAAATCAAGGAGATAGAGGTTACCTCCCTTGCAATGATAATGAAATGAAGGAAATATTAGCTTCAAAATAGTAAAAGGGTCAAGGCACCAATTAAATGGTAAAGTATAAACAAAATCACCAAATCCCTCCTAATTGCAACTTAAATGAAATCAAATAATGCATAATTTCCAAGAAAGGGACCCACCAAGGACCCAATTGCAAACATTAATCAAGCACTCAAACCCAATTAAAACATTTTTAGGAACTTCAAGGGTGTAAGAGTAAAGAAAGGGTCAAGTAACGGTTGAAATTGCAATTACTTTAGGACCCAATTGCAAGAAATGAGAACATGATTGGGCCTTTATAGCATAGACAGAAGCTAAGGGGAGTAAAGTGCAATTTTCTTTGACATTTTTCATGCAAAAGCATGCAACCCACGTAGGAAACTTATTTCTGCAATATTTCTGTTGTGCTTCATCAACAGAAACAAAACTCAAGCACACAGCTTGTTTCTTCAAAAACAGATTTCAAATCCAAATACACAGCTTTAAACTAAGCAGCAAACTACATCACTACCGTCATCCAAACAGGCAGAAAACTTAGAAAGATCCCATGCAAAATTCTAGAAAAGAAATTCATACAAATGACTCAAACGCATCCCCACTCATTCAAACACAAAACGCGAGAACTTGAAACAAAAGTAGGGGAAGATCTAGCAGGCCTTCGAACTCAAACAAATGCAACAAAATGATCTGGAAAGCATGTTAACTTTGAAGAACAAGAGTTTCTGTAGCTTTCTCATGCGAACAGAAATATGATCATGCGAAGTGATGGGAATGAAGCTTATTGATTTATCCATCAAACCCCAATGTTATAGCTTCATCCCATTGCCATTAACATCACCCAAAACAATCATCTATCCCTAAAAGAACTAATCACAGCAGCTAGACATAAAATGCAGCAAAGGAAACTGCTTGGAGCGGCTAACATTTCAGCATTTACATGGTAATGTCTACTGCTCTAACAAACCAGAAACTTGCACGAAGCAACAAAAGAAAGCTTGAAACAAAGCTAAGTATTCCATACAGCCGACATTTCACAAAGTTGATCATGCAAAACCAGGAGAACTATAGCAGAGAGGGTCCAACAGCATGCATTTTCAAAACATTTCACGGAGCCCAGGCTAGGAGTTCATCTTATTTACTTGTTTTCTCAAACATAATAGGCCAGGCGAACAGTCTGTATGAATAGTCATTTTATATACCATAAAACAAAAGGAATATGAGCATTGCTTGCAAGAAAAACAAAGTAAACATCACTCATTCTCACGGCGAAACATCAAACGAAGGTTTCACAGATTTTCCACTCCAACGAAGTCACGGTTAGCCTTAAAATTATCAGAAAAACCAGAAATTTCCACTCAATCAACAAATAAAGCAGTAATTTTTAGAACAAACGTAGGAATTCCACCAAGGAACTGCGATAAAACACAACAGAGAGCCTCAAGCATCCGTACTTCACAACTGAAACGTAAAGGCAGAAAAATAGCTTACAAAGCTCTGCAGATGATGATGGTGAATTCGGGAACCTGAGAAAGCTGTAATTCCTTGCTGATTCCTTTGATTCTTTCAGCCACCTTCCTTGTTTTTCTTTCTTTTCGGCCCACTTGCTCCCTATCCTTTCTACTGCCCTGCCCTCCGAGAGCTCCTCCTTAGTTCCTTCCCCTCGGTTTTCCTCTCGGTCTCTCCTCGATCTGCAACCGCCAACTCTCCGTTTCTTTTTCTCAACCAAGCCGTCAAAAGCCTCTCCTTTGCTCTCGATGTAGATTGATAGCCCGATGAAGATGATGACAGCTTCCTCTCTCACTCCCAGCCGTCACCCTGCTTAACACATCCCCTCAGTTTTTTCTTTCCGCCGCCCTCTACTCTCCTCTCTGGTTTCTTCCTATTTTTATTTTATTTTCTCTCCACCCAGCCATCCTCAGCCTTCAGATTTTTCCCCCTCCGTAGCTCTCCCTCTCTCTTTCAGTTTCTTTCACTTGCTCTCTCTCGGTTTCTCTGCTCTGTCTTTTTTCCAGCCGTCAAAAGCCTCCCCCCTTTTTTCTGCCGTTTCTCTTTGCTTTTATATGGGGAACCATAACCCCTAAACCCTCACCTCAAAGGTGAGGATGAAGGGTTGGTTCCCCCCCAAAATTTTCAGCCATCCGATCCATTGAGAACCCAGAAACCTCCAGCCATCTCCCGTGAAAATCATTTTCATGCCGTATGGATGTGCGGCTCTCTTTTTTTTTATGAATAATTTTCTCTTTTTGACAAATTCTATGCTAAAAAGTCTTACAATAAAAATAAACAGCTAAAAGGGCGAAAATGAATGCAAAAATAAAAACTAAAATAAAACAACAGATAATAATAATAATAATCTAAAATGCTATACAAATGCTAAAAGTCTAACAACTAAAATCATGGAATTAAATTAATAGATAAAAATTACTAAAAAATAAAAATAAAATTAGGATGAAAAATTATTTAAAAAAATTTGGTGTCTACAGTTTGCCCCTCTTTGTCTGAATTTTGGAAAAACTTGAGACAAAGAAGTAGATACCAAATACTTACCTGCAAACTGGCCGAACGACTGCCGTTCTTGAAATGAGGACTGACCCCTTTTGATGAGACTAATTCGGACGAGAAATTTAAAACAGACTGACCCAAACAAAAAATTTAAACGGAACTGACCCGAACAAGAATTTTAAAATCATGGGACTGACCCGAACAAAATTTAAATCATGGGACTGACTCGAACAAAACTTAAAATCATGGGATTAACCCGAATAAACTTAAAATCATGGGACTGGCCCGAATAAAACTTAAAATCATGGGACTGACCCGAATACACTTAAAATCATGGGACTGACCTGAATAAAACTTAAGATCATGGGACTGACCCGAATAAAACTTAAAATCATGGGACTGATCCGAACAAAATTTAAATCATGGGACTCGCCCTCAGGGGCTTGGTCTGGTGGTTGAGGTTGCTGAAGATGGAGCCTCAGGTCCCTGGTTCGAACCTTGCTGCCAGCAAGTTGCTGAGGGTGGTGAATAGTCTGCGGGGTCCACTCCCTGCGGGACACACCTAAAAAAAAAAAAAAAATCATGGGACTGACCCGAATAAAACTTAAGATCATGGGACTGACCCGAATAAATTTAAAATCATGGGACTGACCCGAATAGAACTTAAAATCATGGGACTGACCCGAACAAAATTTAAATCATAGGACTGACCCGAATAAAACTTAAAATCATGGGACTGGCCCGGAAAAAAGTTAAAATCATGGGACTGACCCGAACAAAATTTAAATCATGGGACTGACTCGAATAAAACTTAAAATCATGGGACTAACTCGAATAAAATTTAAAATCATGGGACTGACCCGAATAAAACTTAAAATCATGGGACTGACCCGAATAAAACTAAAATCATGGGACTGACCCGGATAAAACTTAAAATCATGGGACTGACCCGAACAAAACTTAAAATCATGGGACTGACTCGAATAAAATTTAAAATCATGGGACATCTTAGTATACTTACCTGAAAATAGCTCAAAATTTTGCCCCAGTAGAGGTTGAATTTGCAATCTGAGTCCATAGTTGATTCTGCATTGCCATGTTGTTGTACCTTTTGATCAAATTTGCTTGCAACATTTTCGATCCGCCTTTGTTCTTTCCGACATCGATTCCAGCGCGAGGTGTGATTGCCTTCATCTGTGCATGTAATATTTCTGCAAAATGGAAAAAATAAAGAAATTACCACCATCATTTGATCCGTTTTTCTTTGAGAATCGTGTAAACATGAGTTTTTCTCCTTTTCCTTCCTTCTTTGCCAACTTTCGCTGTGGCATCTGATTGAGTTGGATTTCTCACTCTAAAACTTTTTCGACTTTCAAACGAACCAGGTATGTGTTTTGCCATACTGTGAAGTCTGTGTAGCTGGTTTTGCTGAATTTCAACTGTTCCCAAAAGATGACTGAATCCACGCATGCTTTTGAAATAAACCACGGGGATTGTTATTCACCAAAATTCAATGATAAAAAAAAATGAGGTATGCAAGAAAATTCACATGTCGTGCAGGAATGAATATGCACAAGAATGCCAACATAACCATTTGTGCTTAAAGCCTACAAAATGCCATGAATGCAAGCAATTTGAAAAAAAAAGAAAGAAAAAAAGAAAAAAAAATGAGCTTCCTAAGAACGAATTTAGAAAAGAATATTTTTTACAAAGTGACACAGTTTTTGGCCAACGGATGTCATATTCGAATCTCTGGATGTCTTTGTTCTAGAATTCAACATTGGCAGAAATATTACAAAAATGAGGAGAAATCCCAAATGAACCAAGTCACCAACTGTTCCTCCTCGTATTTGCTCGCTGCAGAACCCTACCTTGGCGCCCTTTCGGGTTTTCACCAAAGTTGCCCCCACCCTTGTGTTTTTTCCTTTCTTTTTTTGTTTATTTTGTTTTTGTTTTGTTTTTCCCTTCCTTCACTTTTCTCTTTTCCTTTTCTTTTTCTCTTCTTCATTTTCTCTTTTCTCTTTTCTTTTCTTTTCGAGGTACCCTTTCGGGTTTTCGCCTAAGGAATAATAAAACATCTCGACCATGATCGACTCAAGAGTGTGAGTTGAAAATTGCTGGCATCAGTAGAATGCACTTCCCTTATAAGTTTAGATGAAGGCATTACGGACATCACTTGCTAATTGATTAGCGAAATCCCTGGTAGAAATACAGCAAGTGACGAAAGCCAGGACTTTTGGGCTTTTGTAATGAGGTCAGGTGGGGTGTTTTCAAGAAAGTTGAGGCTTGAAAGCACAAAATTTTGATGAAAGATGTGAAATAACCTGAGATTGCATCATTTTGAAATCATCTCCAATTTTGAATGACACTGAGGAAAATTTGCCCCAGTTTGATTGGGATTTTTCTCTCTTTGCATTTTTCATTGCATTTCCTCACTTTTGCATTTTCTTTTAAAACTAAATTTGCCCCATTGTGGGGTTCTTTCTTCTTTTCCCTTTTTTCATCTCTCTTTCAAAATAAATTTGCCCCAGTGTGGGGTTTGCAATTCTCAGGGGGTGCCAAACGAAAATTATTATTCTGATAGCTGAAAGGGGATGGCTAGGGATGAAATGTTTTGATTGGAAAGGAAGATGGCCTAACTTTTGTCTCGTCCCTTGCGTGACTTCCTAAAAGAAATTTGCATAATCAAATGAAGAACTTCTTACACATGTCTGAGTTGATAGGTTGAGGGAATTTCTGTCCATCCATCTCTGCCAAAATGAGTGTTTCGCCAGGTAATACCTTTTTGATCAATGAATGGCCCTTGGCAATTTGGAACAAATTCGCCTTTGACTTTATCTTGCACTGGCAAATTCGTTTTAGCGCTTTGTTCCTTTTCAAAGGATTGCCGATGGACCTTTTTGGGCCATGTGTTCATGGTAGCTTCGGCCATAGCATTCAGACACTTTTCATCAATCGGAGCCAGTTGTTCATGATACTGCTTTAACCGATCAGCTCCTTTCAACTTGGCTCCCATTAGAACACACAATGAAGGGATTTCTTAAAGAAGGGCTTTATTAACGAAGGGATTTCTCCATAAAGAGCTTTCTTAATGAAGGGATTTTTCAATGAAGGGATTTCTTAATGAAGGAATTTTCCAATGAAGGGATTTTTGGCCTTCTCAATGAAGGGATTTTTAACGAAGGGATTTCTTAATGAAGGAATTTTTCAATGTATGGCATCATCGGAATCCAGAACAGTGATATTCAAAGGGTCAAATAATTTCATCTTTGGCTATCTAAAAGAATTAAAAAATCAGGACAATAATCAAATAAACAAATAAAACAAATTGTGCATTTGATGGAACTCCTAATCAAAGCGGAAACAAGACAAAAACTTAATTGCAAAAGATGCTTTCATTAAGCTATTCACATATGCAAGAAATAGTTTTCGTGAACTTTAGTAAATAATAATCCCTAGATTTACCGAAATTCCCTTCGAGAGGGAAGATACTCGGCCATCCAAATTGTGCAAAGCTCCTTCAGGATTTTCAAATTTCGTCATTGGAGGTGGATGCCTCGAAGGTATCCTTGTGTTTAGGAAAGGGGTTTGTACTTATACTCGATCCTTGTTCACCTTTTCCCCTTAACACTATTTCCCCTGTCTCAATCATGTCTTGGATTTTGTGCTTAAGTGCTTTACAATTGGCGGTTGGGTGGCCAGGTGCTCCCGAGTGATAGGCATAAATAGCCTGTGGATCGTATCCAGCAGGCTTGCCATAAGGGTAAGTTGGAGGGGGAATCATACTTATTTTACCGGCAACCTTTAATTGTTCATACAATTGGTCCAGAGGCCTGCCTAAGTTGGTGAATGTTCGGGTAAGGCTTTGATTGTAGGTTTCAGCAGGTTGTGGGTAGTTATAGGTGGGTCTATTTAGTGGAGGAAATCTTTGGTGATAAGGAAGTCGGGGACGGTTTTGTTGAAAATTTGGCTGAGATATTTGGAAAGGAACTGTGGGCGGGTTAGTGTAATTTGGGCGAGGTCGAGGATGCGAGATATTGGTATTGTAGACAGGGTAAGGACTTGGATAATAGGGATAAGGTGGTGAATATGTTGGTTTGTGTTGAAATCTGGTCTTGGTGTAGGGTTTTGGTCCCAGACAACAGCGATTTCCCCCTCTTTCTTTTGGAGTTGTTGCTTCTTTCCACTATTACTTTAGCCTTGCAAAGCTTCCACTTGAGTTTTCAGGGCAGACACATTAATAATCTTTCCATCCTTCACAAAATCATCATATTCTTCAAGCTTATTGACAATAGCAGCAAACGAGCATCCAGTCATGCGAAAGATTTCCTCAAAATGCGGGGGATCGTGTGCTTTAATAAAGGTGCGAATGATTTCATCTTCAGTCATTGGTGGCTCAACCTTTGCAGCTATTTTCCTCCACCTTTTAACATAGGTTTTATGATCTTCAGATGGCTTCCTCTTTGTCCCCTCTAGTGTGGTCCGCATCGGTGCTAGTTCACAATTGTATTCATATTGCCTTATAAATGCATCGGACAGGTCCAGCCAAGTCTTTATCTCATCAGGTTTCAAATTTGAATACCAATCAAGCGCGTCACCTTCCAGACTTTCTGGAAATAGCCTTAAAGGTAGATTTTCATTATCTGTTGGCTTACCCAATTTGTTGGCGAACAGTCAGAGGTGTGTCTTGGGATTACCCGTCCCATCATACTTGTTGAATTTCGGGGTTTTTAACCCCTTAGGCAATTGCACATTCGGAAAAAGGCAAAACTCATCGTAATCCAGGACTCCTTGTTTGTTCAACCCCTGACTTTTCCTCATAAATTCATTAAAACGGTCAAGGCGCTTGAGCAACTTCATATCAATAGGAGCAGAAGATTCTCCTATCTCTGGCTTGGTTTGCACAGGATGGTCTGGCAGTAAGGGCTCTGTAGTGGTGGGATAAAAAGTATACTACTCTGGAAGCATATTCGAAGTGACTTGTGGTGGTGGGATTTGCGTGTGAGTAGGAAAAAATGAAGGATTAGGAGGGTAGGTGTATGGCAAACTTATGGTGGTATAGGTGAGAGTTGCTTCGGGTGGAATAGAGAAAGATGGTATAATAGTAGTTTAAGTCGGGGGTATGACAAATGGTTCTTGCTCAGGCTGTCTGACGGGTACAGGTTCGGGTTGAACTCCGCTGCTAATTAGCTCATCAATCAACTTCCTTTGGGCCGCCATCTCGGTAGCCATCTCACCAAACTTAGTAAGCATCTTAGTCAACTGAACCCCCAAACTCGCAGTCTCGGGTTGAGCGGTAGTAGCAGACCTATCTGATTGTTTCGGTTGTGAACTCATGTTTACACGACTCCTCTGGACTTGACTACGGGATCGCGTTATGATGGGGTTTCGACGAGAAGCTATGTTTAAATATTACCTGAGAAATTTTGAAAGGTTGCCTTTAGATTTAACCCTCGCTTAGTTATTCCAATAAAAATAAAGAAAAGGCAAGAGTTAGTAGATATCCAGAAAATTCAGATGCATGTCCTATGGGGGAACCTTTTTTGTGCCAATGGTAGGCCTAGCATGAAAATGCAATCCTCTAGGGTAGGCACTATACCATACCTGAGGGGTCCGATCAACGGATTGAGTGAAAAATGATTGGAAAAAAATTTGGCCAATTTGGAGCGAGAAGGAACATTTGTCCTAAAAGATGAGGACAAAGTCCGAATGGATTGCTTACTTTGATCAACACATGATATGTGAAAGAGAGCTTACTTCTTGAAAGGATCGCAATGCCTCGACTAATTTATTCAGTGAACTTTAGATTTAAACCCTAAAAAGGAATAAGCAGATCAAGAGGATAGGATAAAATTGATGATTTATTCAAAAATTGACCAGATCACCTTTAAAAGGGTAAAATGGTCAAATGTATTGAATGAAATTTGATTATTTATTCAAAATTGAATGGACAACCCTAAAATGAATTAAACTACTCAAATGAATTAAATGAAATCAATTGATTAAGCGAAATGATGATTTATTCAAAATTGACTGAATTGCTCTAAAAATAGGTAAACTGATCAAATGTATCGGATGATTTATTCAAAATTGACGAGATCACCCCAAAAAGGGTAAACTGGTCAAATGAAAATTGAACGAAACTGATGATTTATTCAAAATTGATTGAATTGACCTAAGAATGGGTAAACTAAACAAATGAATTAAATGAAATTGGTGGTCTATTTAAAATCGACTAGATTGCCCTAAAAACGGACAAATGGATAAAATGGACTAGATGAAATTGATGAATAAAATGGTCCAATGGAGGGAATTGAATTGACAGCTTATTTGAAAATCAATCTATCCACTGGTAGCTTCAAAAATTTATTGCGATGCATTAGTCTATGAACCTTCTAAAATCAAATTTTGGTCTCAATTTATTTATCGTCTCAATAGTGAGGAATTACTTGTGAATTTCTTCAAATTAATGTCCTTTAAACAAGGGATTTTTACCAATTTTGATAAAATGGCCAAAAGGTGATTATTAGATGCTCATATTCCAAAGATTGCTCTTGAAAATGATCGGATCCTACCTTACCTCGTGCACTACCCCTTCGGATGGTACAAAATGTAAACGTGCAAGTTTCCTTGGATTAAGTATCCGAGACACAAGGTGGTTTATTCCTAACACGGGATCCCCTAAATGGCATTCCCTTTCTAGGGTTTATGCATGATGCCAGTTTATTAAAGCGATAAATTTACAATTTAACTGATATCATGACCTAAAGGGACCCTTTATATGCCAGGGTAGGCCTAAAATGATATGCCATTATTAATTTACGAATGCAATATACCAAAAGTTTTAAACGTGCAATAGCCTATCTATAAGGGTAGGTCCTAAAAGAGGATCATGTCAGACCTCTTGTGACGACCCCACCTTCCCCTAAAGCGAACCAGAGGGTTCGGCGGGTCGCCTGCCCGGCTCTCGCCGGGACTCAGTCGTTCACTAAAGTTCTCAAATGAATTACAAGAATAAACCTCAAATATACATCACATGGTCCACAAATATACATCCAAGCCTCCAATAATTACATGTCACAAATGCAGCGGAAACTAATTCCCAACTATACATCAAATGATTCCAAATCCAAAACTGTACAAGATATAGGCCATCCATTCACGTGAATAAGCACAACAAGTCCTGCCTTCGCCTTGAGCCCTGTGGAGGGGAATAAAATATTTTTGGGGTGAGCTAGAAGCTCAACGAGTAACCAGAAAATCAGTAATCAAATCGGTTTAACAATATTTCTTTTCAATGATGTCATAAATCAATGATGTCATAGATCAAATGATAAGTTCAGAAACGATTACAGCATTTACAAAACATTAAATATGGAGTATCAATAATTCAAGAAACATGTACAATGGAAAGCGAGAGTAACATTCATGAAAAGGATACGTTCATTTTTTTATAAATAATCCCTTGTTCATCTTTTATTTGTTCATCTTTTTTTTTTTCCGGACGTTGGCCGGTCTCCACCCATCCGGACATAGCCGGACTCCACCCATCCGGACGTAGCCGGACTACAAGGTAATACTCGAGTATACCAAATTCACCCAGGGTCACCATATCGCCCGACCGAGTCCGCTTCTGGCTCGAGTCGATCGGTAACGAAGGGCAGGGCCCAATTCAGCCAAACGGCTTACATTCATGCGCAACTAGCATTTAATCATTAATCATTGAAAATTTCATATTTATTTAGGTCGAGTGCGATAAAGTACACACTCGTCTAGAAAACTCGTTTTAACAATCATTGAAAGCACTTAACATATTGTCAATCAATAATAACAAGCCAATAAATCAAGTGATATAGCAAACAAGGAACACTCATATGCAAGCACGCATGATATGCAAGAAAACAGTTCAAAAGTAACATTGGAAATAGTTTAAAGGTAAATAAAGCAAAAAAAATGGTTGATAAATAACTTTAGAAATAGTTTGAGGTCACTCACATGCACGGCTCAGGAACCAACCATCATACATCATTGCCTTGCTCAAATCCAAGTCTTAGATCACAAACTCAATGCAATCAAGTCCTTTCAAAGTTCGGACAGCACTTCCCCTAAATTTGCTTACTTTTCCAGTCGTCATGGCTTCATGATTTCCTCATTCCAACCCAAAGGTACACACACAACAACAAGTTCATCCAATAGCCATTCAGCAACTCCAAGTAGTACTAGTACAAGTCAAACTGGGGAAAAGTTTGGAAATGAAAGTTAAGCTCAAAACCAGAAAAACAGTTTTGACGTCATTTTGCGGTAATGGTACCAAAGGCGTTACAATTGTCGGATGAAGGTTCAAGACCCACCGTTTCGAAGCTAAGAGATAGGGCTACAATATTGCAGAAGGTCACTCAACCCAGTTTCGAGTGTAACCAGGTCAAAAATGCAAGAAACTACACCAGAACCGGAAAAACAGATTCACGGAACGCATTCTAGCGGAAACATCATAACTCAGGCTCTCCAAGTCCAAATCCAGAAATTCCAAAACCAGCTGAAAGCTAAGAAATAGGGCTAAATTTCATCAGAAGGCCTCAACATCCAATTCGGAAGCAATTCCAGCCAAAACAACCAATTACAGTCGCAAATCCCAATTTCGGGTAAACCAGAATAGCAATAGTAATTTCGACTTTTCTCACTCTACGCTACTCCGATTGACCTGAAATTTTGTAGGCACCTCTAAAATGTCATTCCCTACAACTTTCATGTTTTAAGCAAAGGCCAATTCGGCCTCTATCTAGGACCTAAAAATTCGGACAGAATGTTCATCACAAAACCCTCACTTTTCAATTTTTGGTCCAAAACAGAAATTGGTTGCAATTAATCACTTTTTCCACCTCCTAGAGTCATTAAACATCATTTCCAATCATCATATATAACCACACAACCATGTTCATATTAAAACAGAAAAATCTCCAAAAATTATAAAACTTCATCAAGTCCACCACAACTCAAGATATAATCCATCAAACCATCTCTTTAACCATCACAAGTCACTAATTTAACATAATCAAGAACAAAGGAAGGATGACTAGACATGATACCTTCAAATATCAAGAAAGGTGATGACTTAGGGGTTTTTCTTCCAAAACAACTCCACCAAGAGCTTCAATCTTCCTTAGCTAGCAAGTTTTATGGAGTGGGTTACAATTTAATCGGTTGAAACTCAAGATTTGGACAAGAATTGAAGTAACAAGATGAAAGAATTTTTCTCCCCTTTACTCTAAGAGGTTCGGCCAAGAGCATGAAAGAAATGAAGAAAGTTTGTCCAATTTTTCCAAGATAAAGATAAAAAAAGTCTTGGTCAAAAGTCAAGGTCCAATGCTTTTGTGACAAATGGTCCTTTAGGGTTTTAATCTTATCTTTTTGTCTCTCCAATACAAATATCTTAACACATTGTAAAATAATATCACTTAATACAAAATTCCAACAAGTTGTCAAAAATATAATGCATTTACCGCACTTGCGGGTCCCACGTTCAAAATACGCTCTTAATTTCTCAAAAACTAACCGATACTAGAAAAATCATTTTAAAACTATTTTTGCTCATAAACTTTATCTGGGGAATTTTTCTAATCAAGAAAATGTAGAAAAGGCGGGCGTTAAAAAAAATAAACCCTAGAAAATTAGAAAATTTCCGAGTTCTCAAACTATTTTTTTTTTTCGGGGCGTCACACCTCTTATTTCCTAACGTTTGTGAATGCAAAAGACAAGAGACAAGGAAACATGAGTTCAACACATAATCACATAACACGTTGGACAATTAGATAATATAAAAAACAACAAAGATAAATAAGGAAAGAGGGGTAGGACCCCTCCCCTCGTGAATAGTGTTCCTAATTTAAGGTAAGGTCGACTCTACCCTAGGCAATTCTAAAATGGATGCATGAGGTTTGGCTCACTAATGCATCTAGACTCAATAAGGCTTCGGCTCCCAAGCCTTTAGACCTAAAGGCGAAGGGTCATCACTCCCAGGGCCTTCGGTCGGTGGCTCGAGTGATCCCTTAGGTAGCGCTATGGGTGCAGAGCACACCATCCGCCTACCCAAGGCAATCGATCCTAATCCTACAAGGAGGTGTGGGATGGCGCCCACGAAAAAAAAAAGGGTATAAAACTATACATGCACGTATGAAGTGCTTCGTTTGGAGGGGAGGGATCGAGAATCAATGCGAGGCTCTAGGGTAAAATTCCCCCCACCCAAATGCAATGCAAAGCGCGGGATCACATAAATAAACCATTCATCCATCAAATCAATCGTACGCAAATGTGTGAGGGAGTGAGTTGATACGCGCGAAATGCAAAAATCCTAAAAAGGAAAAATGCAACCCTAAACATCCAAATGTGATATATATGAAAAGGTTAAAAGAAAAAAAAGATTGACTAAAGCAAATTTGCTCGGACTCTCAAAGTCCCCAGTGGAGTCGCCAGCTGTCGCGCCCCATTTTTTGATAAGAAAAATAAAAGACGAGTTTAGAAAATGACTTTTGATTCAATTTTTAATTAAAAAATGAATTTTTGATTTGAAAAGAAAATGAAAAATATGGGCCTAAATGGGACTTGAAAATGTGACGATTTGACCCAAAATATAGTTTAAAAAGGGTTTTAATGAAAAATGGAGTCGCCACTTGGTATAGAGTTAAGGTGTACCAAGTCACCTAAAAAATGAATTTTTAAAGAAAAAGTAGAAAAACCCTTTTTAATCGACTTCAAGTCTACGAAAATCAAAGAAAAAGATTCGGGAGTCACATTTGAAGAAAGGGAAGGCAAGGATAGGCATCCAAGGCACCCTTTCAACCTAACCAAGGCTAGTTGCGCGATTTAGTCAAAGATTTTACTATTTTTAACCTAAAGATTTATCGCATTTGGATGTACTATATGAATGCAAAACCTAGACCTAAAAGGGTATCGGGGGGTCGAAATGTATCTTCAAAGCTTATTTGGTACCAATCACATTAATTGTGACGCCCAATAAAGACACTTCGAAGAAGTCACGAATAATGCAAGTCATGAGACTCAAAAGAAAGAAAAAGTAAAGAAAAATAATAATATACAAATGTGTATGACCTAAAGGAATGCATCATAATGGGTGCGGGGGACTTATACTTGTGATTTTCAATGTTCCCTTTAATAGAGGGAATACGAGCGTGCTAAGGCTAAAGAGCCAAACTCGTCCATATCCCATACCCAAGGGGTTTTCCTAGTTCAATCAAGCAAATGTACTAACCTAGATCTAATGCTTAGATGAAATACAAGTCTAATGTCATATTTCATACAAAGGGGTAAGTAATATACATATAAGGGAAAATATGGGGGAAGGGATATACGTATAAGGAGGGATGTCATGCAAAAAATGATAAAAGACCCTAAAAAGTGAAAAATATGCATGAGAATGTAATGTAGCCATACAAACATGATCTAGCGTAGGAGGTCCCTAAGGGTCCAGCGTTGGACTAGCCCTTAACTACAAATTCTCACTAGCGTTGGACTAGTGGAAAATCGGAACAAAGAGCCACAACTAGCATTGGACTAGTGTGGATTCGAGAAATGGACCACGACTAGCGTTGGACTAGTTGTGGTGATGTCGCACATTTATCGCAATCAAATAAATCATGTAAAACATAATAAAGAAAATAAACATATAAATCACATATAGCACATAATACATAAGCATGATTTCTAGATGCAGGATCCTAAGAAAGCAGTAACACATAGCACATAGACATGCAAAACACACATAAGGCAAATAAAGCAAATAAAGCCCTAACTATTACATTCGGGGGAAGCCTACTACAATCTAAGAGGGGGAAAGGACTTATAAAAGTAAATCCTAACTATTACATTGACTAGCTACGACATGTCTTCAAGAGAGGGGCCAAAACCTAGCTATTACAAATTGGGGTTCAAATGCCCTCAAATAAATTGCCAATTAAGGAAAGCGAAATAAAAAGAAAGCGAAATAGGCGATTAAACATAAAAAAACGAATTAAAACATGCATATTCACATATAGCACGTAGGAGTACATAGGAGAAATGAAAATCAAGGAGATAGAGGTTACCTCCCTTGCAATGGTAATGAAATGAAGGAAATATTAGCTTTAAAACAATAAAAGGGTCAAGGCACCAATTAAATGGTAAAGTATAAACAAAATCACCAAATCCCTCCTAATTGCAACTTAAATGAAATCAAATAATGCATAATTTCCAAGAAAGGGACCCACCAAGGACCCAATTGCAAACATTAATCAAGCACTCAAACCCAATTAAAACATTTTTAGGAACTTCAAGGGTGTAAGAGTAAAGAAAGGGTCAAGTAACGGTTGAAATTGCAATTACTTTAGGACCCAATTGCAAGAAATGAGAACATGATTGGGCCTTTATAGCATAGACAGAAGCTAAGGGGAGTAAAGTGCAATTTTCTTTGACATTTTTCATGCAAAAGCATGCAACCCACGTAGGAAACTTATTTCTGCAATATTTCTGTTGTGCTTCATCAACAGAAACAAAACTCAAGCACACAGCTTGTTTCTTCAAAAACAGATTTCAAATCCAAATACACAGCTTTAAACTAAGCAGCAAACTACATCACTACCGTCATCCAAACAGGCAGAAAATTAAGAAAGATCCCATGCAAAATTCTAGAAAAGACATTCATACAAATGACTCAAACGCATCGCCACTCATTCAAACACAAAACGCGAGAACTTGAAACAAAAGTAGGGGAAGATCTAGCAGGTCTTCGAACTCAAACAAATGCAACAAAATGATCTGGAAAGCATGTTAACTTTGAAGAACAAGAGTTTCTGCAGCTTTCTCATGCGAACAGAAATATGATCATGCGAAGTGATGGGAATGAAGCTTATTGATTTATCCATCAAACCCCAATGTTATAGCTTCATCCCATTGCCATTAACATCACCCAAAACAATCATCTATCCCTAAAAGAACTAATCACAGCAGCTAGACATAAAATGCAGCAAAGGAAACTGCTTGGAGCGGCTAACATTTCAGCATTTACATGGTAATGTCTACTGCTCTAACAAACCAGAAACTTGCACGAAGCAACAAAAGAAAGCTTGAAACAAAGCTAAGTATTCCATACAGCCGACATTTCACAAAGTTGATCATGCAAAACCAGGAGAACTATAGCAGAGAGGGTCCAACAGCATGCATTTTCAAAACATTTCACGGAGCCCAGGCTAGGAGTTCATCTTATTTACTTGTTTTCTCAAACATAATAGGCCAGGCGAACAGTCTGTATGAATAGTCATTTTATATACCATAAAACAAAAGGAATATGAGCATTGCTTGCAAGAAAAACAAAGTAAACATCACTCATTCTCACGGCGAAACATCAAACGAAGGTTTCACAGATTTTCCACTCCAACGAAGTCACGGTTAGCCTTAAAATTATCAGAAAAACCAGAAATTTCCACTCAATCAACAAATAAAGCTGTAATTTTTAGAACAAACGTAGGAATTCTGTGAGAACCCGTAATTTCTTCATAATTTTTCTAGGGTTTTCCGCGTAAATGGCATGATTTCTGCAATTTCTTTATTAGAATTTTTTTCCTGATAAATTTTAGGAGTAAATATAGTTTTTTAGATGATTTTCCTAGTATCGGATAGTTTTTGAAAAACTAAGAACGTATAACGGACGTGGGACCCGCTAGTGCGGAAAGTTCGGAAAAATTCGGCCAGTTCGGTTAAGTTTTGGGTATTTGGTTTAATTTACCGGGTGTTATTAGATATTTAGAGGTGCCAAGTGCATAGGTGTGAGAAAGACAAAAAGGTTAGGCATGACATTAATGAGAGGGACAAGTGTCTTGACATGTGTCACTTAGAGATTAATTCCTACATTTGACTTACTATTCATCTTTTTACCATTTACTAAATAAACCCAAAATTTGACCAAAAACTCTTCATCTTCAAGCTTCATATGGCCGAACCTCTTGCTCCAAGAAAAGAAAGAAAAGCTTCCAAGTTTCTTGCTCCAATCTTGCCCAATCTCCTAAACTAACCGTTTAATCTTGAATTCCTTCCATAAAACCTCTTCAATTAGTGTGTGTGAGGTGTTTGGTGGAGTTGTGTGGGAAGCTAAGGCCACAAGTTGCTCTCTCTCTTGTTTTATTAAGGTAAGTAGTGAAGAAATCCCTCTCCTCCATCTAATGATGTTCAATTTGTGACTTGTGGTAGCTTAAGAGTGACTTTTATGGATTATTTCATGATTTTGGTTGAATTTGGTGAAGTTTTCCATTTATTCTTGATTTTTCTGTTTGAATATGATTTATGTGGTGTGGCCATGTATAATGGATGGAAATGGTCTAGAATGAAGCTAGTAGGTGTAAATGGTGGTTAATTAGAGTAAATTTCTGGTTTGGAAGACAAATTGAAAAGTTAGGGTTTCTTTAAGGTACATTCTGCCCGGTTTTGTAACTCATGGTTAGAGGCCGAATTGGCCTTAGCACAAAACCTGAAAGTTGTATAGAATGATGTTTTCTAGTTGCCTATAAAATTTCAGCCTAATCTGAGCTCGGTTGCCTGAGATAAGTCGGAAATACCGAGACTGGTCTAGGAAGGGGTGCTGCGAACAGGGTTGCCTTTTCACCCAATTTGACCGTGACTTTTCACCCTGATCCTTACCGAATTAGATTCTGGTCAAAACATGAAAGTTGTAACCAAGGATATAAACTAGTTTCCTGCAAATTTTCAGCTTGATCTGACCACTGTACCATGTGAAATGACCGAAATACCCTTGACTGTTTTCGAAACCTGTTTCGCGCCCAGATTTCTGTTTTCGTGTAGTCTTCCATTTTTGACCATGAAAATGCACGATTTGGCCTTTGAGGTCTTGTGATGAAATTTAGCCCTATTTCTTAGCTTTCAGCTGGTTTTGGAATTTCTTGATTTGGACTTGGAGAACCTGAGTTATGATGTTTCCACTAGAATGCGTTTTGGTGAATCTGTTTTACGTTTTTGATGTAGTATCTTGCATTTTTGACCTGTTTGCACTCAAAACTGGGTTGAGTGACCTTCTGTGATGTTGTAGCCCAGTCTTTTAGCTTTGAAATGGTGGGTCTTGCACCCTCATCCGATAATCGTAGTGCCTTTGGTGCCATTACCGCAAAATGAGGTCAAAAACTGTTTTTCAGGGCTAAAGCTAATTCCATTTCCGGATTTTTCTGGTTTCCTCTAATGCTTATATATGCTTATGGAACCCTATTGTGATCGTGTTGGCATTGGTTTATGACTTGTAATCGAGTCTTCTTGTGCTTATTGGAATATTCTAGGGCTTGACTTTTATTTCCAGTCATTTTCCTAGCTAACTTTTGTACTTGGATAACCTTGAGCCTATTGAACGGCTGTGGTGATGAATGTATATTGAGTATGACTTTGGGAGTTGATTGAGGAAAATAATGAAGCCGTGATGGCTGGAAAAGTAAGAAATTTAGGGAAAGTGCTGTCCAATTTTCTAGGCCGATTGGTTCCTTTAAGTTTGAATTGGCTTGTGATAGAAATGAAGGGCTTTTGGGTTGTTGAACCTAGGTCTTCATGTTACCATTTTGTTCCCAAAAATCATGTTTTGTACCCGTGTATTAGTAATTATTTGGCGAGGCATACGACTAGTAGTCGAGCCTCACATGTGCATTTTGTTTACTCGATTTTGGATGTGAAACCTTCAATTGGTTTACTTTGATGATTTTAGGGTTTCTTGGCGATTAAATCCAATCTGAAGTGAAAACTTTTGAAGTGTCTATATTTGAACCGGTGAGTGTACCACTCCCCTCCATTGCTATTAACTTGATTTCTGCTCTGCAATCTGTTTAATTTGTTTGAGACGAGGGTGTACTTTATCACACTCGTTCTCTTGTCTGTTCATATGCCAATTTTGGGATGAATCTGAATCTGTATCTGTATCTGTATCTGCATCTGTTCGGACGTCGTTTGGAAACTTGTAACCAACGACCTTTCTGTCACCTATGAGCTCAAATCCTGTGGCTAAGTTATTCGAGTCGGGCCGGCAAGGGCCTGGACGATTAGATAACTGACCACGGTAGTCTGCTTTGGGATCTTTGGGTATTGAGACCCTTGATTCCGGTATACTCGAGTATTATCATTTCGGTTTCTGTTGAGGTGAGCGGGCCCGGTAAAGGGGTGTTTGGTGGACGGAATTTGGTGTAAAGTGGGGTCTACGGACGTGTTGGTTCTATATACGTTGACGGAGAGTCAACCGGCTTGGATCAAGTACTGCGCTGGAAAGGTGGCTCCTGAGAGCCACCTGTATCCTCCCTATTTGAGTTCTTGTGTTTACCTGTCTTACTTTATAGCGAGCATGTGTATCTGATTTGTATAATGTGAAATGCCATGATTTTTCTGCTACATGTTTGGTACCTCATTGGGCGTAAGCTCACCCCCTTCCCGTTATCTTTGTTTTCCTTACAGGAACCTCTTTTGGAAATCATGATTTTGAGAAGCGAGTTGAGCTAGTTAGATAATCTTTTGTTCTTTTGTATAGCTCCTTGAGAGTGAGCAAACTCCAAATGTATTTCATTTCACTGGTTCCACTTGTATTGTAAACCTAGCGACATGTATATATAAAAGTGTTTTCCCCATGTGATTTTGGTAAGTTGCTTGTAAGCTTGGCGGTCTTCAATCATTCAATTTTTTTTTTGGATCCTATCTCGCGTAATATCGGATTTGTGTAATTCGACTCCGTAGTCCTGGCGAGAGCTGGGCAGGCGGTCCGCTGAACCCTTTGGTTCGCCTTAGGGTGAGGTGGGGCTGTCACAAATTCCACCAAGGAACTGCGATAAAACACAACAGAGAGCCTCAAGCATCCGTACTTCACAACTGAAACGTAAAGGCAGAAAAATAGCTTACAAAGCTCTGCAGATGATGATGGTGAATTTGGGAACTTGAGAAAGCTGTAATTCCTTGCTGATTCCTTTGATTCTTTCAGCCACCTTCCTTGTTTTTCTTTCTTTTCGGCCCACTTGCTCCCTATCCTTTCTACTGCCCTGCCCTCCGAGAGCTCCTCCTTAGTTCCTTCCCCTCGGTTTTCCTCTCGGTCTCTCCTCGATCTGCAACCGCCAACTCTCCGTTTCTTTTTCTCAACCAAGCCGTCAAAAGCCTCTCCTTTGCTCTCGATGTAGATTGACAGCCCGATGAAGATGATGACAGCTTCCTCTCTCACTCCCAACCGTCACCCTGCTTAACACATCCCCTCAGTTTTTTCTTTCCGCCGCCCTCTACTCTCCTCTCTGGTTTCTTCCTGTTTTTTTTTATTTTCTCTCCACCCAGCCGTCCTCAGCCTTCAGATTTTCCCCCTCCGTAGCTCTCCCTCTCTCTTTCAGTTTCTTTCACTTGCTCTCTCTCGATTTCTCTGCTCTGCCTTTTTTCCAGCTGTCAAAAGCCTCCCCCCCTTTTTCTGCCGTTTCTCTTTGCTTTTATATGGGGAACCATAACCCCTAAACCCTCACCTCAAAGGTGAGGATGAAGGGTTGGTTCCCCCCCAAAATTTCCAGCCATCCGATCCATTGAGAACCCAGAAACCTCCAACCATCTCCCGTGAAAATCATTTTCATGCCGTATGCATGTGCGGCTCTCTTTTTTTTTATGAATAATTTTCTCTTTTTGACAAATTCTATGCTAAAAAGTCTTACAATAAAAATAAACAGCTAAAAGGGCGAAAATGAATGCAAAAATAAAAACTAAAATAAAACAACAGATAATAATAATAATAATCTAAAATGCTATACAAATGCTAAAAGTCTAACAACTAAAATCATGGAATTAAAATAATAGATAAAAATTACTAAAAAATAAAAATAAAAATAGGATGAAAAATTATTTAAAAAAATTTGGTGTCTACAACACTACTGTCTGATCCAAAATTATTCTGGAAAATGGCTTAGAACACTGTCGGACGTCCGTTCATATGGTATTAGACGTCCGATAAAGTGTAACCAGAGATTTTTTTAGAAATCCGTTTTCAAAATGCCCAATTTTGTTCTAAAAAATACAAACAGATCCAGTGGTAAGGCTTTTGTAAGAATATCAACAATTTGATTTTTTGAGCAAATATATTGTACACAAATTTCACCCTTTTGAACAAGATCACGAATGAAATGATGCTTTATATATGCTTTGTCCTAAAATGTTGAATGGGATTTTTTGTCAAGTTTATAGCACTTGAATTATCACAAAACATAGGCACATAGTCATACACTAATCCAAAATTATTCAAGATACTTTTCATCCACAACAATTGAGCATAACATGCACCGACAGCAATATATTCCGCTTGACCGTAGACAAGGAGATAGCATTTTGTTTCTTACTAAACCATGACACTAAGCAATTACCAAGAAAGTGATATGTACCACTTGTACTTTTTCTATCTATCCTACATCCACCAAAATCAGCATCCGAAAAATCACATAAAGGAAATTCATGATATTTTGGATACCAAAAATCATAATTTAAGGTTCCTTTTAAGTATCTAAAAAATTTTTTCACAGCAATCAAGTGAGATTCCTTTGGACAAGATTGGAATCGGGCAAACAAACAAATAGTAAACATAATATCAGGTCTGCTTGCAGTTAAATAAAACAAATTACCAATCATATCTTTATATTTCTTCTCATCAACTTTTATACCTTCTTCATCATTGTCAAACTTGGTAGATGTGCACATAGGTGTTTCAACTTGTTTTGAATCCTCCATTCCAAATCTTTTGAAGAGTTCTTTCATATATTTAGCTTGATTAATGAATGTCCCATCTCGGTTTTGAATCACTTGGAGCCGAAGGAAGAAATTCAATTCTCCTATCATGCTCATTTCAAACTCATTTTGCATAATAGTGGAAAAATTCTTGCACAAACACTCATTAGTAGCACCAAAGATAATATCATCCACATATATTTGTACAATCAAAAGATCATTTAGTGAGTGAGTGAGTGCTATTTAGTGCTTAGTAGAGGCTCTGTGTTCCCTCTCCCAATTCCCGTATCGTTTGTTAGGAGTGTGTGTGAGTAGTACTTAAGTTCCATGGGTGCAACCAAAAGTCTGCAATTACCTTTTGGCTGTATCTTGTGGAGTTAATTTAGGTACTATTTATCAAACTTTCTTGTCAAAAGATCATTTAAACTTTGTTTAGTGAAAAGAATGGTATCCACAATACCCCTTTTAAAATCATTCTTAGCCAAAAAACCACTTAAACGTTCATACCATACTCTTGGAGATTGTTTTAATCCATACAAAACTTTTGAAAGTTTAAACACATTATTTGGATATGTCTCATTTTCAAAATCGGGAGGTTGGTCAACATAGACCTCTTGATCAATAAAATCATTTAAAAAACACTTTTAACATCCATTTGAAATAATTTAAAAACCTTGAAACATGCAAAAGCCAAGAACATTCTAATTGATTCTAGCCTAGCTACGGGAGCAAATGTTTCATCAAAATCTATTCCTTCTTCTTGAGCATACCCTTTAACTACAAGTCTAGCCTTGTTTCTCACAACTTAACCTTTGTCATTCATTTTATTTCTAAAGACCCATTTTGTGCCAATAATAGGATGATTTTGAGGTCTTTAAACTAGTGTTCAAACTTTGTTCTTTTCAAATTAATTTAGTTCCTCTTCCATGACTAAAATTCAGTTTTCATCTTTCAAAGCATCAATAATATTTTTAGATTCAAAATGTGAGATAAAGGCAAAATTATCCATCAATTGTTTAGAGGAGGAACGAGTTATTACCTTTTCGGATGGATCACCATTAATGAGATCCTTGGGATGATTTTGAACGAACTTCCAAACTCTTGGAAGATCCTTAGGTATACCAACATCCTTATCATTTTCTTTTAATACTTGATTCTCTTGAGGATCATCTTCCTTTGAAATTTCTTCTAGTGGAGCATGTCTTGATCATGAATTGTGAGTTTCTTAAGTCCTTCTTGAACACCTATATCACCATCCTCACAACAACTTTTGAAAATATCATCATTAGATTCATCAAATGTAACATGTATTGTTTCTTCAATAACAAGGGTTCTTCTATTATAGACTCTAAATTCTCTTTTGTTTTCACAATAACCCAAGAAAATGCCTTCATTGGATTTCTTATCAAAATTTTCAAGATGTTTCTTGATGTTTAAAGTAAAACATTTGCAACCAAAAATTTTGAAATATCTAGCAATTGATGGTTATCAAAAATTAACTCATAAGAAGTTTTGTTCAAAATTGGTTTCAAAAGAACTCTATTCATTGCATAACAAGCCGTATTTATGGTTTTGGTCCAAAAATATTTTGGCAAGTTACATTCACTTAACATAGTTCTTGCGGCTTTTTGAAGGGTTCTATTTTTTCTTTTAACAATACCATTTTGTTGAGGAGTTCTTGCAATTGAAAATTCATGTATAATACTATTGTGATCACAAAATTTTGAAAAATCATAAAATTTAAATTCCGAGCCATCGTCACTTCTAATCTTAACAATTTTCAACCTAATAAGATTTTGAACTTTTGCAAATAGGAAAACAAAATTTTTGAAGGCATCATCCTTGTGAGTAAGAAATATCACCCAAGTGTATGTAGAATAATCATCAACAATGACTAAACAATATCTTTTACCACCCAAGTTAGCAACTTGTGTAGGACCAAACAAATCAAGGTCTAAAAGTTCCAAAGGTTTTGAAATAGAAACACATTTCTTGGGTTTAAAGGAAACTTTGACTTGTTTTTCAAATTGACAAGCATCACAGATTTTGTCCTTTTCAAACTTAATTTTTGGCAAGTCTCTAACAAGTTCCTTTTTGAAAATTTCTTTTAACAAATCCATGTTGAAATGACAAAACCTTCTATGTCACAACCAAAGGTCTTCATTTGAAACTTTACGGCATTTAAAACTAGAGGAGTCAATATTTTCAAGAATAACCACAAAGATGTCATTTATTCTTTTTCCTTTGAAGATAATATTAAACTTTGAGTCAAGAACAAGACATTCATACTTTTTGAACAATACAAACAGATTTCTATCACATAATTGACTAACACTTAGCAAGTTATAACTCAAATTATCAACTAGAAGAACATTGTGAACAAAGGTTTGACTATTCTTGCCAACATCTCCAACTCCAATTATTTTGGCTTTGTTGTCATCTCCAAATGTCACTTTTCCACTTGATTTAGGATTGAACTTGATGAATTAAGATAGATCACCGGTCATGTGCCTTGAGCATCCACTATCTATGAATCATTTTGATTCCTTAATGATATTCACCAAATTCACCTATACAAAAGTTCACAAGATAACATATGGTACCCTTTACTTTTTGGGTTCTTGAGAGTTAGCATTATGCCAACTATCCGCATGCATTTCATGTCATTTCTCATATTTTTCCTTACATAGCAATTACTCTTTATGTGACCTATTTGACAATAGAAACTACACATAGTCAAAGAGTTGCTTGTATGGATAGGTTTAACAAACCTAACATGTCTTCTCTTGTAAATAGTAAACTCATTTGCATTCCTTTCATGAAAGCCACAATGAGGTTTTGATTAATTCCTTTGAAAACAGTTTTGTTTCTTTTGTTGGAGCAATTCATTTACATTATCTATTCTTCTTTTCAAATCACCTTGTTCTCTTTTGAACATTTCACAAAACTTTATTTTTCTATCAACTTCAACATGTAAACCAGCCTCAACCTTTTTGAAGTTATCATTTTCATCTTTTAGACTTTTGTTCTGTCAAAAAAGATTTGCATTATCTTGAATAAAAAAATTGATTTTCTGTTTTAATTCCATGCAGTCTTTCAATGAAGGAATTAACATCATTATCAGGTTCATCATCACTATCAAGTTGAGAGTTACAAATGGTTACCTCATCATCACCAATGGCCATGAAAGCCATTTGAGCAGATTTTTCTTCCTCTTCAACATCACCATTTGAGTTGCAATGATTCCATGTGATTTGAAAGTTGTTGAACTTTGGTTTTCGTTCAGCTTTTCCTTCTTTCTTCTTCTTCATTGGGCACTCACTCATGTAGTGTCCGGGTTGGCTGCATTCAAAGTATTTGTCGGCTTGCTTTTTATTGGCCTTTTACTTTCCTTTGTTTCTTGCATTGTTGAACTGATTTGGGAATGAATTGTTAGGTCCTCCTTTTCTAAATCTCCTTTTGTTGAGGATTCTCTTGAAACTTCTTGTGATGAGAGCAAGATCATTGTCATCAATTTTCACACATTCTTTATCCAAGGAAGTCGAGTCATCTTCATCTTGAGATACTTTTAGAACAATGTTCCTTCTCACCTTTGCATCCTATTCCTCTTGTACCTTAATCTTAAGTTTCAGCTTATAAGAGGTTAGAGAATTGATAAGAGATTCAATAGGCATAGAGTTCAAATCTTTAACTTCCTCAATGACAGTCATCTTACTTTCCCCAATCCTTGGACAAGGCATTCAAGATTTTTCTATTTTTCTCTCCTAAAGAGTATTTTTTTTCTAGTACCTCTAAATCCTTAATGAGATCATTGAATCTACAATACAATTTGTCAATATTTTTATGAGGTTCCATTTTAAATGATTCATATTTGGTAACTAACATAGATTTCTTTTGTTCTCTCACATTTTCATTTCTTTCATGAATTTCTCTCAGTTTGTCCCAAATCTCTTTAGCAGACCTACACTCTTTGACCCTAATGGATTCATTTGAGTCTAAATCACTATACAACATATTCATAGCCTTGGCATTCAAGGTGAGGTGGGTTCTATCATCATCAGTCAATTCATTTCTGATTTTTGGTCTTGATCTGTGAGTGACTTCATCTATTATAGATGCATCATATTGACTTTCATTAACAATAAATCACAGTTCAATATTAATAGATTGCAAGAAAATAATCATTCTTTCTTTCCAACTCATATAATTTGATCCATTAAACATTGGGGGACTAGTTACATATTGTCTTTCAAAAAATATAGCATTGTTGGTTGTCATTTTACTCCAAAACCGCTTGAGCTTAATCTCTAGGAGACAAAATTCTGATACCAATTGTAGGGATCGAAAACAACCTAAGAAGGAGGTAAATTAGGTTATTTAAAAACTAATCAAGTTATGAGACACTTTTTTGCTCAATATGAAATTTACTCTCTTTTCTAGGTGACCACTCAATGAATCAATTAGTGAAAAAGCAAGAAAGCTTGAGAGTAGAAGAGATAAGCAATTAAGATTCAAGAGATAGTAAGTAATAAGAAAAGAATAGCAAACCAATTTCACTTGCAAGCTCGACTTGAGCTTGAATATCACTTTGTAGAACAAGTTTCTTCAAGTTGATCAAATACGACCAATCTCTGTGTACAAAAGGAGGACCACTTCCTCCTTACCCCAAGCTACACTTGGTCAAGTTAGAAAGATTTACTATCACTTCGGATAACCCTCACAAAGCTACACTATTGAAATATTTTTCTCACACACGAAATTCACACAACTAAGAGTACAAATCTTCTTTGTAGTGTATTTTCTCACTAAAATCACTCTTGATCTTTTGTAGTCTCAATGTGCAAAAGTTGTCCAAAAGTAGTTGACCATGCACTATTTATATGAGATCAAAAAGTTCTTCTATTAATGTTTCCAACGGATAGAAGGCAGCTGAAGAGCCAACTAGTCGTTGGGAGTATCGGACGTCCGGTCCATCTGATACTTGCATCCGATAGCAGGCGGTGAGTTTGAGAAAATTTCTTTAATTCTTTTGGACGTCCGGTGTCTCTGATGCTTGCGTCTGAAAGCAGATGATAAATATGAGAAATCTTCTTCAGTTTTTTCGGACATCCAGTACTTCCAATACTTTGCGTTCGAAGTGCTGCATTGTTTATCAGACGTTCGATGCTCTAATGTTTTGCGTCCGATCGAAGTCAGTGAACTAGAAAAAATGTCTTAATTTCTTCGAACGTTTGGTGGTGGAGTTCATCATGCGTCCGAAGTTGCGCAATGATTATCGGACGTCCAATCCTGTCTTCACAAGCGTCCGATAGCTTTCAGCAACCTTTGTTTCTTTCAATTGCACTTGATCTTTGAATCTGATTTACTTCATAATTGAAAGTTTTTCTTGAAGAGATATTAATATGATCCATTTGTTTTATAAACATTAAAAGTTAGGAACTAAGATTAACACTGTTGATACTGAGTACCTTAGTTGTGGGAAAGTTCCTGAGAGGTTTTTTGTCCCTTTGTCTGCTAAAAACTATAGCTTGCAATTTTTCTACAAGTTTTTTGTGTTAAGAAAGGTTATTTGTGGTGTCCTCTGTAGTTATACTTCTTCATAGGTGTTACGACTTGTAGATAGCTATATGGTGAAGTCTGAAAAAAATTTTCTAGCAGCTAAGAATGTGGTCCCCCCCAACAAAAAAACCCCAAAACTAGAGCATCTACAGTGGAAAAATGCCTATGTGGTAAAAGCTCATATAATCAACACCCTATTTTTCAGTTGATATAAGCTCATTAACATGTCCATGTGATCCTTCTGTTTCTTATTGACTGTAGGAATAATAAAGAACTTGTGGCAAGGCTGGGTTCTCCATCTCTTGGATCTAAAGCTCTGGAGTTCCCTACCAGCTTTTCACAGAACATTTGGGGACAATTCAAAGCTTGCCTTTGGAAACAATATTGGTCTTACTAGAGAAGCCCTTCGTACAACTTGATGCATTTCTTGCACATTTTCGCAGTTTCTATGATTTTCGGTTTTTTGTTCTGGAATCAAGGGCAGAAAATGTAAGTATGTGCTGAATTACTCAAGCAAAGTAATAACATCTGCAGTAAAAATTCAAGAATTCCAACAGATGGTTGTCCTTCATGCATGGAAGAGATTAATTGGTCCTTTGATAGCATGCACTAGACTCTGTATTTAGCTTCTTCACGCAAGTGCATGACAATTGTATGGTTTAATGCTCGTGTCTGTATACTTTCCAACCTCTTATGGTCTGATGCAAAGAATGTTCTGGTGAGATCTAAAGAGGAATAAACCATTGGTTGTGCTTGAAGTTTGTATATGTAATGAACAACGAAGCTCTTTGAATGGTTGCATGAAATTGTTAGCAGTTTCTAACTTTGCAATTAGTTTTTGCTCCCTCTTCTGGCCTGATGCTACAACGTTGAAAAGAGTTCTAATTTTCATATTACCATTTATGCAGCTGAATTCTTGCCAAATAGATTAGAAGTTCAGTGATTTGCACAAATGGCTAAAAGGTCATAGATTGTGATGTTGTTAGCGGACCATGGAATCGAGGTGGCCTTATGAGTTCTTTATCTCCTTCCATTCTCTCTTGAATATCGGATTTTGAATTAGTAGAGTTGTTTCTATGTTGATAAATATCCCTATAGAGTATTTACTATATTATACAACTTGTATTTTTTATTGAGTAGACTGCCAACCATGAGTATTTAGAAAGCTTGGCAAAAGTGTAGACACCAAAAATTTTACACTCATTTTATTTATGTTTTATTATTTATTTATTTTTATTTTATTTCCTTCATTTTATTTATAGTTTTGTTCATTTTTGTTGAATTTTATTTATTCTTGTTTCACTTCTATTTCTTGAAAAAAAATTATTATTATTATTATTAGAAAAACAGGAAAAGAAAAGGAAAATCATCAAAATCAATTTTTGGTTAAAAAATTTAAAAAAAGGGGAAGCTTTGGCAGAAGAACAGAAGCATTGCAGCTCCATTTTCACCGACCATTTTCCACTCATTTTTTTTTTTTGGTTTTTCTTTCTCTCAAAACTTTGAACACCTCATTCCCTTTGATCCTTATCAAGAACCTTCCGGAATAATGGCCATCGAATGGCTCTAAAATATTCAGCAAATCTCAACTCTCATCCTCACCTTTGAGGGGAGGGTTAGGGTTTGAGAGTTGGTGTTTCATATAAATAGAACGGAAAGGGCCGAACAAAGGAAGGAGGGGAAGTAGAGTAAAGAGACATGGCGGCTGGAGAGAAGAAACCGAGAAAGCGAGAAGGATAGGGTTTCGGGGGCTGAGGAAAACAGGAGAAAAAGAAAAAGGGGCGGCGGATAGGGATAAGAGTGAGAGAGGTTGAGAGGAAAAACTGGAAAAGGAAGAGCAACGGGAAGAGTGAGAGGGATAGACCGAGAGGAAAAAGAGAGATTGAGGAAGGTTACGGGTAGAAAGAAACGAAGAAAAGAAAAGAAAGAAATGGGATGAAGCCTCGGGCGAAAGAGAAAAGAACAAGGGTTTCAGGCTAGGGAATCTGGGAGGAAAAGTTTCAAGGGCTGGCTGGGAAAGAACAAGAATCTGAGAGAGGAAGGAAAAGACTGTGGAAAAAAGAGGAGATTTTGGGAAGGAGAAAGAGCTGCGGAAACCAGTTGGAAAACGTCTCCAAACCCAAAGAAACGTAGTCCTCGTCGCTGCTCCATCTGTGCATATTTTCTTGATTTCGTGACCAACACCCAGGTGGCATCTCTTCATTTTCTCTCACACAAATCCAGTTCCCAACAGCTTTCAGGTATGATTCCACCCAAAAGCTAACATCATCTCTTCATTTGTTGCTTTCTCTGTCCGAATTTTCCTTTGCTAAGTTGCTGTGGTTGCCGACGTTTGATGACGATGACTGTGAGTAGTGCTTGGTGATGTTGTTGTGTTGTTGATAAGCTTGGTGGCGGTCCCTTTTGCTCATTTAATGTGAATCTGAAATAAGAATTTAATCAAAAAGCCATGAACAGATAGCATTTCTTACACATGTAATCTGATGAACTAAAGGTGGCGTCTTTGGTCCTTGTTTGTGCGTGCAAGTTAGGTCTGAGAATTCTTAGGAGTGCAAACTACAAGATTTGAGTTTGATTGTTGGCTTGGGTTGGAAATTTGGTACTTGTTTGAATCTTGTGACATGCCAGAACCTGTACGTTTAACAGTTGGGAAAGGGGGAAAGAAACCATGAATTTTGGAGTTGTTTTCTTTCATTTCGCTGCCTTTTGCATCTCACAATGGCGTAGTGTGTATTTTCCGTGTAAGACTGCTGAGTCTTGAAGCATCGGAGGTTGGGAGAGATTGTAGAAGTTGTCTTTTGGTTGCTTAAGTTTCAAACCATTAGGAAAAGTTGCATGAACCCAGAATTTGCAGAAGTTCGCGTGGCTGAGTTTCCTTTACTCTTCCATGATTCTCTCTTTCTTTTTGCTGAGTGTTAGCTCCCCTTTTCCTTTCATCATATTGAGATGGGTTGCGTCTTGTGTTTGTTTTGTTAAAAGTTGATGTTTGTCGGTGATGTATTCGGTCGGTAATGGAACGTTGCATGTTGTAGAGGAAAGGAAACCAGAAATGAGAGAAATGCTTCTTTGATGCATGCATGAAAATGTTATCAAAATTGCACTTTGCTCCCTGCTATTTTTGTCTAATGCTACTATGACCCAACTAATTGGATAACTTAATCAATTTTGTCCCCTTAACATGCCATTTTTCTTTAACATATCTTAACATGATTCTTAGATAGATTTTTTTAATGAGTTTTAGGATGAATTTGAAGGTTTAATAACATTTTCTAAACTTATAGTTTTGTTTGAATTTTAGTGGAGTTTTGGGCAATTTTGTCATTTAATTATAGAAAATGGCCTTTTATTCATTTTTCGTGAATTTTAGCATTTGACTTTGGTAGGTTTCATCTTAAACCTAATGTTTGTAATAATAATGATTTGATTCCTTAAAATTCTTTAATTCTTTCAATTAGATCCTTGTTTGTTTTAATTTGTCAAATATGAGTTGTTTACTTTTATTTGAATGCTTTAATTGATTCAATTTCGTGTTTATTTTCTATTTCTTGCGATTATTTGTTAATTAAAGTGATGTCTTGACCATTTTGTTATTTTGGAGGGTAAATAAGAAAATTGTCTTTCATTAGACAACCAATTCAAGGGAGGTACACTCTACTCCTTTATTTTGATTTTATTTGACCCTATGTACCCCTATGTGACTTTTATGTGTGTAATTGCATGCCTTTTAAATGTTTTTATTTCTTTTATTTATTTAGTCATTTTAATTGTTTTGATTTTGTATATTTATTTTAATTTAGTTTTTAATCATTTGAGAGGCATTTAAATGCCAAGATGTAATAGTTAGATATTTTATTTTATTTTATTCCTTCCACCCCTTTAGATTGTAGTTAGGGTTTTATTCGCTTTATTTACTTTATGTGTTTTGCATGCTTGTGTGTTACATGTTACTCGCTTTATTAGGGTCTTGCATCTAGATACCATGCTTATGTGCGATGTGTTTTATGTGATTTATGTGTTTATTCATTTTATTATGTTTTATATGATTTATTTGATAGTAATAAATGCATGACGTCACAACACTAGTCCAATGCTAGTTGTGGCACTTTTTCTCCGATTCCACACTAGTCCAATGCTAGTTGTGTCCCTTTGTTCCGATTTTTCGCTAGTCCAATGCTAGTGAGAACTTATAGACATGGGTTAGTCCAACGCTAGATCCTTAGGGACCGTTCACGCGTTAGACCACACATCACTACATTTTCATGCATATTTTTCACCTTTAAGGATTTTTATCATTTCGCATGACATTTCCTCCTTATACGTATATCTCTCATCCCATATGCTCCTATATTGACATCCATTATCCCGTATTTCCCCTATATGTATATTCCTTACCCCTGTGTGTGAATCATGACATTAGATTTACATTTCATTTAAGAATTAGAACTAGGTTAGATCATTTATTTGATTAGATAGGAAATACCCCTCGAATATGGGATATGGATAAGTTTGGCTTTCTAACCTTAGCACGCTCGTATTCCCTCTATAAAAGGGAAAATTGAAGTCATGAATCTTAGTTCCCCGCACCCGTTATGATGCATTCTTTTAGGTTATGTATATTTATATCTTATTATTTTCTTTTCTTCGAGTCTCATATTTTTTGCATATTCATGACCTCTTCAAAGAGTCACTCTTAGGCATCATAATTAATGTGATTGGTACCAATTAAGTTTTAAAGAGATATTCCGACCCTCCCGATACACTAGGTCTAGGTTTGTATCCATATAGTGACATCCAAATGTAATAAATTCTTAGGTTAAAATAAGAAAATTTTTTACTAAATCATGTAACTAGCCTTGGCTAAGTTAAAAGGGTGTCTTGAATTATTATCCTTGCCTTCTCTTTTTTCAAATGCGACTTCCAACCCCTTTTCTTTGATTTTCGAAGATTTGGAGTCGTTTAAAAAGGGTTTTTTTTCCTACTTTTTCTTCAAAAATTCATTTTTAAGTGACTTGGTACGCCTTAACTCAATACCAAGTGACGACTCCTATTTTTCATTAAAAATCCTTTTTAAACTATTATTTTGGGTCAAAACCATCGCACTTTTTAGTCCCATTTAGGCCTATATTTCTTTCTTTATTTCCTAAAAATCAAAAAATTATTTTTTAATCAAAATTAAATCAAAATTCATTTCTTTATTCATTTTTCTGAAAGTAAAAAACTTATTTTTCACTCAAAAATTAACCAAAAATCCATTTTTTCTAAATTTATTATTGATTTATTCTTCTATAAAAATGGGCCGCGACAAAAAGCAGATGGACAACATGAACAAATAGTAAAGCTCATGGAAGAATTCATCATGGTACAAGGATAACTTGCAACTTGGTGAAAGGAGGATGTTGATGATGATTTAGAATTATGATAACCCATGTGGTACTTGAAGTAAGAAGCTCACCTCTTGTAGTTAATAGCAGGTGGTTACTTTTTAAAGCAAGTTTTGGAGTAATTAAGCAGTTGTAACAATTTTATCTATCAATTTGAATCCCTTCTCTTGCACATAACAATGAGATTATTTACATGATGGATGGAGATTTGTGTAATGTTAGTCTTTTATGTTGGAGATCGATTGATAAGCTTCAGTTTGCTTTTGGTTATTTCCTGTAATTGTTCCATTTCCTTCTAATTTATTGCCCTTTCAATTTCTTGATTTTTATGAAATTAGTTGGAGGCTTGTATGGAGTGAGGTTGTGACGTAGAATTATAGCAGCAATCTTCTAAAGTTTGAACCCTACTAGCAACGGATCAATGTCGTGCATCACAAACCAGTTTATGTACTACAAACTAGTTTCCCTTGTGTCAATGCCAAAATTATAATATGGTTTATGTAACTTTATGGATCAATGTAGTGCATCGCAAACCAAACTTGAATATTATAAATCAATGTAGTGCATCACAAATCAAACTTTAATAACTAAGTATTTATGGGCAAACTTGAAATCTTTCACTGCACAATCAGGAAATTGATCAAGGCTTTGTTGTTAGGTGTACATAAATATTGCAAAGTTGTTTCATTGACATTCACAATGAAACATCTGTGGTGAAGAATTAATCATCTCTTGTTTAGATTTGAGCCTAGACAACGCCTTTAAAAGCTCAAGATGCACTGGTTGCTTTAGTTAATTGGTAAAACTGGTGGAATACCTTTCATGATCCTCGGCACATGTTACAGTTGTACACTTTAATGATGATGCTAAATAATATTGGATAGCTCTTTTTTAAAAACCTCAACATATTCTATCTAATCTTTTTAGCATTAATAGTGCTTAATTGTTATATATAATCTATTAACTAGTACGATCCCTAATATCACTAATCTAACCAATACAAAATACCAACCCAATTAATATTTCATAGTTACTATTAGATTTTTAAGATATTTGAAGTAAGCCTTAGGACAACTAATTCTACATCAACTACACATCAACTATTGTTAATATATATCTAGTACTCAGATCTTAGTAAAATTTTAACTCTATTATCAAAGTAGTACAATATAGTATACACATTACTTCTATCTTATTAATTGACTAGATAATATTGTACATTTTGTCAAAGAAAAATGTTATTTTTATACAAAATGCTAATGTGATAATTAACTAATTCAATAAATTGCTCAACAATAGGCATACTTAGATAGCACGGGAAGTGGTTGAATTTAAAAAAGATTTACAACAGGTACGAATCCAATTATGGGATCAGGTAATATTAGTGTTTAGCTAATGTGAAATTCAAGATCAATGGATAATAACCTAAAAATTCAATCTTTGTAATTTTACAATATAAAAAGCAAAATCCACACTCAAAAGAAAAACAAAAATGGTTTGCTTGAATTTATAAAAAAAATAAACAAAAATGTTTGAGCATGAATTTATTAATATTAAAAAACTAAAAGGTTTCAAACCTTGCATATGTTAAATGCGAGATACTGGACCTCACATTTGACAAATGTGATTGAAGCAATTTTTTTTTTTTTGGGTTTTTGCAACTAAAAAATTCAATGATAAATCGCATCTGCAAAAATGTGAACTTAGTGAGCTCGCATTTTGCAAATGCGATCACCACTTGATGGAATGCTACATACAAAAAGCCCCATTTGTAGAAAAATTTTAAATTTCATCACAAAATTAGGAATTTCTCCTGGTTTTTGAAGGTTTATCTAGTCTACTAAATAATGCCATGAGGGAACACAGGATATCAGGATTAAAAATTGCTCCTGAAAGTCCTACTCTGTCATATCTCTTTTTTGCATATGACACATTAATCTTCTGTAGAGCATCTAAAGAAGAAGCAGGTAAGGTCAAACAGCTGCTAGAGATATATGGAGAGGCATCAGGACAACGTATAAACACAGAGAAATCATTTGTGCTATTTAGCAAGAAAACGGAAGAGAGCAGCATTGAGGAGATTCTGAATGTGTTGGGAGGAATGAAACAAGTGAGGCAGAGTAAATACTTGGTGCTTCCTATGATAATTGGGAGATCTAAGAAACATGTTTTCAAATATATAAGAGAAAAAGTGAATAGTAGAATCAATGGATGGAAGGAAAAACTGCTAAGCCAAGCTGGTAAAGAGGTGTTGTTGAAAGCATACCAAACTATGCTATGAATTGTTGCAGATTACCAATTGGACTGTGTAAAGACATAAGAAGAGATATGGCTAAATTTTGGTGGGGAAGTAAGGATGATGAAAGAAGAACACATTGGATGGGGTAGCAGAAATTGACTGAGGTGAAGGGTAAGGGCTGATTGGGGTTTAGAGATTTGCAAGAGTTTAATAAAGCCATGTTAGCAAAACAGTTGTGGAGAGTGATAACCAAGCCAAATTTGATGATCAATAACATTTTGAGAGGAAAATATTTCAAAGGAGAATCTATATGGACAATGAAAACTAGAAATGCTGATTCATGGATGTGGAAGAGTATGCTCAGTGCAAGGGAGGTGTTGGAAAAATGTGCTAGGCAAAGAATAGGGGACGGACGTGCGGTTAACATATGGAAGGATAGATGGCTTTTAGACAAAGGTCACGGTAAGATAATATCTGCAAGGCCACTAGATTGTCAAATAAAAATGGTGCAGGAAATAATACAGAATGGTGAATGCAATAAAACAGTAATGCGGGGAACTTTTAATGCAAAGGATTTCAAAAGGATTATGGCCATTCCCATTAGTTTATATGGAGGAAATGATAGACTTATATGGCCTTACACCACAACTAGAGAGTATTCAGTGAAGAGCAAAAGAGATGCAAAAAGAGAGAAAAGGTGTGACAACCCCACCTTCCCCTAGGGCGTACCCCAGAATTTAGTAGACCGCCTACCCAACTCTCGCCAGGACTCACTCACTCATTTCAAATAAATATTTCCCAACCTCAAGCGTAAATGGAATAACAGTTCCCAAATTTGGAACGTATATGTACATTCATTTCTATTTCAAACATTCATACAATCTGTGACGACCCCACCTCCCCCTAAGGCGTACCAAAGGGTTCGGTGGACTGCCTGCCCAGCTCTCGCCAGGACTCACTCACTCGAATCATGTGCATACATCCGTGGACCATAAATAACATTGCAATTCAAGCTTATAATTTACATTGATGCACAATCAAGATACAAAGCCTCAATATACCCAAACTGGTTCAAAGTGTATACAATCCAAATACATAACATTCTATTTGAGGAATAGCGCGAGTACAAGTCAAAAGTCAAAACAACTAGACTACGCTAGTCTTTACACGTCTTTACACGCCTCGCTCGTACCCCTGTAAGGAAAACAAAACTAACGGAGTGAGCCAAAGCTCAGTGAAGTTCCAAATATCAAATTGGCCATCAAACAAAGTAATAACAGTGTGATAGTGAAATAGCGAGCAAACAAGTCTAATCAAAGAAATAATACTTCAGGTAGTCAAGAAATATATGGATCATGTTCACATGTAAGGATACAGTGGCTCATGTCTTGGTTCCATCCCAGCTTGATCGATTATTAGTTGACATTCCGTCAACTTTCAAGTAATAAACTAGTCCAGAAATAAAACCCCACTTCACGCCAGTCTCCGTCCACTGATCAACCCCCTTTTCCGGGCCCGCACGCCACACGAAACACGGGTGGTAATACTCGAGTATATTGATTAGCCGAGGAGATAGCACTCCACTCGACATTACTAGTTACCCAAGGTTCGTTATCTAATCGACCAAGCCCTTGCCGGCTCGACTCGATTAACTAGCCACAGGGTTTCTGGAATTCCAGACAAGATACAATTCATATGCATGTAGAACAAGTCAAGTGAAATCGATAAACAAGAACAAATATGGTTAGGGCAAGTGCGATAAAGTACATCCTTGCCCTATTAAATCACTTATATATCACGTAATCACGTTGGTCAAAGATAAATTACAAATATCAAGTTCAATCAGATATTTGGAAGCACTCACCAAAAGTAGTGCCTCTAGTGTTCGCGTCTGGGTGGTACTCCGGGTTTGGAGTCCAAATCAGCGATAAAACTTGATTTAAGAACTTTGAAAATCGACTAAGGTTCGAAACTTAGACGTTTCGTTCAATAAAAATCAAAAAATTGAAATTCACTTGGAGAATAGTCGTGAAACAGTTGCTCGCTTTTCAAACTGAAAAATTTGATAACATGTTTGCTTGGAAATAACTTTTGAGTCGAAAGTGCAAGGAAAACAGATTTATAGTGATTATTACCGCTTTTCCTAAGGGTACAAGTTCGGCTAGGTTCTAATGTATAACCCTCGATAAACAAGGTAGCAATGGTTCTAGATGGTTCAAGTGATATTCATTTATCAACTTTACCCAAGTCGCAAGTGTATTTCTCTAGTCCTTGAGCATAAATTTGGGCAGCATGCCCTTTGTATTTTCCTATTTCCAGCCATTTATGGCTTTATTCTTTTGCTCAATCAAACCCAAAGGTACACACAACACAAATTCATTTCAATAGCCGTTCAATAGGCTCAAGACAATACAAGGACAAAAATCAAGCTAACAACAGGTGCGGAAATGAAGTTTAACAAAAGACAGATTTGACGAGTTTTTGCGGAATGGACATATCCGAGGCTACGCTTATCAGATTGAGGTGAAACTTGTGCTGTTTCGAAGCTAAGACATAGGGCTACAATTTTGATGAGACCACTTAGTCCAAATTCTAGTGTAACCTAGTCAAATTCCCAATTCACAGAACCAAATTCCAACTAACCGGCTAGTTAACTGTACTACCTTTAAATGGTCATATCTCAGGCTACCAAAGTCTGTTTAAGGCATTCTTAGAGGCGTTGAAAAGATAAGATAGAGTAATAAAACTTTCATGTTTTGGCAAATGACTAAATCAGCACGGATCATAGTGAATAGACACGGTCAATTGGATGAACTGTCTAAAATGGATCACTGGAACCGTCATCCTAGGGTAGTGAGGGTATTTTGGTCTTTTCACAGGATACATTGCTCCGATTGAATATAAATTTTGTAGGTACCTATAAAACATCATTCTCTACAAGTTTCATGTTTTATACTAAGCCTAATTCGGCCTCTAACATCATGAACTGGAACCGGACAGAACTGAACTACAATTTTCCAGAAATCTGGAATTTTACAGTTTCAATGGAAACTTTCTTCATTTCTTGCTTCAATCACTACCACAACCTCTTATATAAGCTTAGATACAACATATACATCCATACAACAAGTATAGGCAGCAAATCCTTCAAACCCTAACTCATGTAACTCAAGAAAACATACACTATATCCACCTAAATCACTATAATAGCTATCATCCACCACAAATTTAAGGTGCTATGCCAAGTTAAACAAGATTAAGAGTAAGAAATGGGGAAATCAGCATTATTACCTTGCTAAAGTGACTACCAAGAGCAACCCTAGCTTTTCCTTCCAAAAATTCACCAACACACCACTAGCTAAACACTCAAGGAAGGTTTTAATCGGTTTAGTTTCTTGTTTCCTCACTTAAGATACTCAAACTCAAGATGAAATGGTGCAGCTTTCCATTGGTTTTTCTCTCCCTCTCTCTCGGCCAAAGCAGCAGAAAAATGATGAAGAAAGGCAGCTCCATGGTGATAAGAAGGCAAGACTAGTTGGTCTTGGTCAAGGCCCTCAATAGCCAACAAGTGTCACCACCAATTCCACTCATTTTTTTGTTTCTTTTCCTTGCAATTTTTGGTCAACATTTTCGGCCAAAGCAGCTGAGATTGAGGGGATATTTTGCTCAAATAGTAATGAACTTGGATGGTAAGAAAGTGGTGATCAAGTGGTGTGTTCAATCGGTAGTACATGGTACACGTCGGTTCGCACCGTTTTTCCTTAAATCACACGTACTAGGGTTTTTACTTCCTATTCACTAACTTTTTATCATTGCTTCTAATCACATATTATTTCTCACCTAAAAGTAATTCTTAAGCACCAAATTTGATTCTTACTCCGTACCGGATAATTACACTACGGATACACGTGAAAACCCTAACTTGCTCTAACTTGAAAACGAAAAGTGAAACCCTACTTTCTAGGTTCATTTGCACTTATTGTGGAACGATTGGGTAGTAGGGCTATAATAAAGGAATAATTTCCAAATAAAAGGGCAATTTTGAGAAAAATATAAGGAATTTGCGAGTCCTCACACAATCCCAAATATAACAAAAGATATGAATTCCAGATACATTCAATCCTAATCGAGCACTAGCACGAGTACAATCGCAAAAATTCAAAAACTAGACTATGCTAGCCTGTACCAGTCTCACGCCCTTACTCGTACCCCCTGTAAGAAAAACAAATTTAGCGAAATAGAGTGAGCTAAAACTCAGTGAGATTCCAAAACTTCATGCAGACCAAGTAGCAAGTTGGCCATATGTAAAAGTTCATAAAAAGAAACAATAACACGACAAGTAATAATCATTTCAAAGTATAAGGATACGAATGGCTCTCAATAGCCAAATTCTCGTTGCTTCACCAGAGCTTGATCAAGTAGTAGTTGACACTCCGTCAACTTTCAAGTAAAGTTGATAAGTGACTAATTTACGTAATAATTGTATGACATTTTATATTATTTTTAGTCACTTTGGGTATATTATTGGAAGAAAATGATTCATTTTGGCTATAATTGGTGAAAAATGTTTTTAAGTGGTTAAATGAGGTTTTTATCACTTTTTACTTGGATTTTGTGTATTTTGACAGTTTTGACACATTTTCGTATTTCGGCTATAACTTGAGCTACAGTGATCGGATTAAGATGATTCTTGAACCAATTTGAAGATAAGAGATAGATCTACAACTTTGGTGAAGACATCTAAATCCAGTTTGAAGGTTTTCCAGGTCAAAATGCCGAATTACAATAGCAAATTTCTACTGGTCGAAACTGGAACAGGGCAATGAGCAGGTAAGGGTATTTCGGTCATTTCTCAGCCTACACAGATCCAAATGAGGTGATTCTTGATGCATTGGAAAGCTAACTCAAAGGGCTACAAGTTTTATGTTTTGGTCAAGAGCTAAATCAGCTTTTATCATCAAGAAACGTTCAGTTGAAGTTGAGTCAAAATCGGAGCAGAGCTGGAAATTGAACCAGAAGTGACCAAATGGTCACTGTAGCAATCCGGCCGGAATTTGGCCGGATTTGTGGCCAGATTCCTGGCCGGATTGTGGTCAGAAAAGGTTGCTATGTACGCGTAAAACTCAATTTCACCTCCACCAACTCACATGGGATGCTATACATGTGAGAAACATTCCCAGCTGTAAAAGGGAGATGTAATCCTCATTTCTTGACCATATTTCATCATAAAATAGCCAAGATTGCAAGATTGAAGGGGATCCAATAATATAGAGATGGGAGTAGATAGCAGAGAAGGGAGTTCATAGCAGAAAAAATAGAGAGTGAGCTACGGGAGAAAGCTTGAAGCTGCAGAAATGTAGCTCTTTCATCTTCCTAGTGTTAGTTTAGCTTAGTATAGAGTAGTATAGTTCATCCATTCTTGTTTATTATCTAGATTAGGATGAAGATGGAGGATGAAGAAGGCAAGGAAGAAAGCTCATGTGACAAGGGTTGTATTCCTTCCAAACTCTTTATCTTTTGTATTTGATTCCAAGTTTAGTTAATATACAAGTTCTGGATTTTGTGTTCATTATGTGTTTCTAAAGTTTAAGCCTTGGGTTTGGTTGAACTTTCTATGATTGTTAGTGTTTATTATTTGGTTATTTGATTGCTATGATTTGAGCAAGTTATTTAGCACTTTGGCTTCTTAAATCATGATTAATCTGGTACCATTAATTGTGATTATCTAAGGTGTTGTTTCTGCAATGAAAATTGAGATTTAACACTAGTTCAAGAAGTGCTAAACATAGGGAGTACACTCACGAAAGTAGAGGTGCACTTATGTGGTTTTTAGTGATTCATTTCATGTAATTTCATTGAAGAAATGAACTTGTAGCTAATTTCATAACTATGAAAATAGGTATGGATTAGTTATGAGTATAGTTGATTCTGTGACGCCCCACATCTCCCTAAGGCGGACCAAAGGGTATCCGCGGACGCCTGCCCAGCTCACGCCAGGACTCAAGCAATTCCATCCAAATTCAAACCGAACTAAACACTTCGATGAGAGCAACATGAATACAATAATGCGGAAGCGTTCAACTTAATAAATCACTTAATGTATAACCAGTACATCGGTAAATCATGAAACGACTTAAATTCAAAGTACACATCA